>NW_020954571.1:24908315-24952049 GCF_900497805.2 Vombatus ursinus | reverse complement strand
ACACACACACACACACACACACACACACACACACACACACACACACTTTTTACCCTTTTTTTTTTTGTCTCGACTTATAATGTCAATGCAACAATTCCCCCATGGAAAAAAGCTTTCTACCAACTCAGATCCTCGACTGTTCTGGAACTTGTAGCCTTAAGAGATTTTTGTGGGATACTAAGAAATTGACTGTTCTTGTCAAGGCTTCATACTCAGTATGCAGGAATATGCTGGTAAAAAACAACTATCTCTCGGGGTGGGGTGGGAGATGTATAAAAGACACACTTTTTGATTTAATCTACATTATTAACATTTTCTGCATCACTTTTAAAAGTCTAAACAATTAACAAAACAATAAATCAATCTCTAATTTATAGTGTTTGCTGATTTCCAAGGTGTAAATATGCATGCTGAAAATTTAGCAATCAGCTTCCAGAGCTGGCTCCAGCACACTCCTGCCAGTATGTGTTAGAAGTGAGCCTTGAGCCCCTGTCTTACTGATTCATAGACCAGTTCCCTATCTTCTATGACAGGAGTTCCCTACACCAAGGAAATCACAAGTACAGACAAAATATAGTTGCATAAACATATACGTAATGTTATAGATAGTGACAGTGTGTAGTGTAGTCAAACAAGAACTGACCTTGGAATCAGGAAGACCACATGTAATCATAAATATAAATTTTATATTCTCTGTGTTTTTCACTAAAACTATTCACTGTGTAGGTAGGTGTGTATAGAAATATGTGTGCACATATATATTATGTGTATATGTGTGAACATATACCTCTATCAGGCCCAGGTAATCTCGGGATGAGAATAATCCATGTTTCTCCATCCCAGCTTCACCATGTGTAAATGGGAATAATTATAACCTTGGCAAGACAAAGGCTGCTTGGGATAGTGAAGAAAGAGCCATTCTGGGGGGTCAGGAAAACCTAGGTTCAGGTCCCACTTCTAACACTATCTATGTGACCTTAGGAAAGTCACTTAACTTCACAACATCCCAGGGAACATGGACAGCTAGGTGGCACAGTGGCTAGTGCACTGGGCCTGGAGTCCAGACAACCCAAGTTTGAATCTTGTCTCAGATACTTACTAGCTGTGTGGTCTTGGGCAAATCACTTAACCTTGTTTGCCTCAGTTTGTAAAATGAGCTGGAGAAGGAAATGGCAAACCACTCTAATATTTCTGCCAAGAAAACCCCAAACGGGGTCATGAAGAGTCGGACGTGACTGAAACAACTGAACAGCAACAACACCCCAGGGAACCCTCTAAGAATCTTCAGTTAGAGAGGAGTTGCTGAGCCACATTGGGGCAAGGAGTTTCTGTGCTAGGAGATTCCAATGCACATGAAATCAGAGGTCTGGACCCCTCACTGAAGAGCAACACATGAGCATGAGTTCTTCTCATCCTCATCATTAGCATCAAGCTCTAAATGACATGAATAAAATGTACATGACTTACTCCCCCATAACTAATACCTGGATCACTGACCAATTGGCTTAAGACCTGGTCCCTATTCCTCTGCCATTTCCTTACCCTGTTGTCCCTCCATATCCTTGGGCCACAGGTTCCCATCTGTAAAATGGGAGAGCAGAATGACAAGAAACAAGGCAAAAGGAAAGACTGTTACTCTTATAGGAAGTTAAATTCCTTCTAAAAGTCACTGTCAAGTTTAATTAGCTTCAATCTTGCACAACAAGCAAAAACAAAGGAGCAGATTAATTCACACTCAACTTCCACCTCCACCCAAAACCCATTGCTATTGGATGGGAAGGGGGAAGAGTTGGTTTGCTTCCTTCGGTATTTTTAATGGTCTAAATGTGTCATTTCAACTATCTACACTAATCAGATTTGCTGGATAATTGTTGAACTCTCATTTTGCCCATGTAGGTGGGAAGCCCCACATCCCAACCTGGTGGCCGAGCCAGGAACAGCAATATGAAGATTCTCAGTTAAATCACCACAAACCTGGGATCCAAGTGTCCACCACCAGAACCACTCTCCAAAGCCACCACTTTCCCATCAACCTCTCAGCTGTCTCCTTCTCACTTTGATGCTCTCTGATGCTTTGATGGTCTTTGCAGATAACACCCTAGCTGGTCATGGCAGCTCAGGAAGGTCTCCCTCCCCGAAAGTCAAACACCTAGATTCCATAACCCAGGGGTGTGATTTTCACTCCAGTTCTCCTCTTCTTTCCCACCCCTCAGTCTATACATCTTCAAACAACAAATAGGTTCTGAATAAGATGATTGTAAACTATCCATTTCTCTTTGGGAAGATTTGACAAAATTCATAGGATCATAGATTTAGAGCCAGAAGGGACCCCAGAGACCATCTGATCTTCTTATATCTAAGGAAATTGAGTCTTAGGGAGATTAAGTGATTTGTCCAAGACCACACGAGCAGGAAATTGTAAAAGACGGATTTGAACTCAGGTTCTCTGACTCCAAAATGACTGCTCTTTCCACAGTGCTACATTGTCTCCAATCTGGTCCTCTCATAGGACCATAAATTTATAGCTGAATAGGCCCTCGGAGGCCACGAAGTCCAACATTCTCATTTTACTGAGGCCCAAAGACATTTAACGACTTGTTCTTCCCCTCCCCCCAGTCACATGGCTGCTAAGTGTCTGAGTGGGGATTTGAACCAAGGCTTTCCTGAAGCCATGTCTAGTGCTCTCTCTGCTATACAACACTGCCCTTCTCCTCTCCTTCCTTCCCTCCCTCATAATCATGATATTTTGCAATTATAGAACACTTTTCAAAATGTTTTAAACTATATTACCCTATCTTGTTCTCACAGCAACTTGGAGGAGAAGAAAAAAAGGAGAAAAATAATAAGAAAGTAAATATAAATAAAAAGAAATTAAAATGACCATGTGATGAAGGTTTTCAATGATGGCTCCTGAAAATTGTCCACAAAGGCATGGAGGAGTTGTCATCTACTGAAGCAGTGATAGCATGCACATGAACAGGTGTCCTATGTAACGCTCAATATGCACTTTAAAACCACTTTCACATACTCATTTGATTCTCCCCGAAACCCTGTGGTAGACCAGGCAGATGTTGTATCTCTGATATATAATAAATGAGGCAGCTGAGATGTGGAGAAGTGAAGGGATGGGTCCGAGGTAGGAGGGTTAGTGAGAGGCTGAACTGGGACTCAAACATGCATCTCCCAACTCCAAATACAACACTCTTTGATTGTAATGGTACAATGGATAGAGTGGACTTGGAGTCAGGAAAACCTGAATTCAAATCCAACCTCAGGCATTTGCTAGCTGTGTGACCCTGACCAAGTCACAGACCTGCTGTCTGCCTCAGTTTACTCATGTGTAAAACAGGGATAATTATAGCACCTACCTCCCACAGTTGCTAGGAGTATCAAACGAGATGAAATTTATAAAGCACTTTGCAAACCCTGAAATGCTATGTAAATGCTAGCTATTATTATTTATTACTATTATTTTAACAAGAAATTGAGGCCCAGAAAAGGCCACAATTTCCCCATCTATCAAATGGCAGGGTTGGATTAGATCATCCTTGATATTTCTTCTAATTCTAACAGTCTAAGTCTTAGACTCTAGGAAATGTTTCTGAAAAAGGTTAAGTGGCTTGCCCAGGGTCACGCAGCCAGTTAGCAGTCAACAGCAGAAATAAGATGTAAGTGAAAAGAATGTTGCACTCGAACAAGAGACCTGAGTCAGAATCCCAACTCTGACATTTACAGCTGTGAGACCTTGAACAATCACTTGACTCCTACAGCCTCAGTTTTCTCCTCTATAAAATGGGAATAATAACATATCACCTATATCTCAGCTACTGTGAGAAAAGCATTTTACAAACCTTAAAATGTGACGGAAATAATTACTATTAGTAGTTGTGGAAGCCAGGTATCAGGACTTCTAGCCCAGTGCTCCTAACCAGACCACAAATCCTCCCTTTCAGGCCCTCAGTCCCTATCTCTCAAGTGCTTACAACAGTGAGTATATGTATGTTTGTGTATTTGTTTTCTTGTTGTTGCTGTTGTCATCATTCAGTGGTTTTAGTCGAGTCTAACTCTTCGTGACCCCATTTGGGTTTTTCTTGGCAAAGAAACTGGAGTAGCTTGCCATTTTCTTCTCCAGTTCATTTTACAGATAAGGAAACTGAGGTAAACAGGGGTAAGGGACTTACCCAGGATCACATAGCTAGTAAGCATCTGAGGCTGGATTTGAACTCAGGAGGATGATTCTTCCTGACTTTCAGGACCACTGCACCACCTAGCTGGCCGCAATAAGCTGCCTGGATCGGGTGCATTAGGGTGGTTGCCTACCCCTTCTATTTGGGAAAGTCTGTGAGACACTTTTCTAGAAAGAAGCCATCTAGGCATCCTGGCAGCTCCACTAGGAGGTGAGGAAGAGAGGAAATTTCTCAATTAGTTTTGTGCTTGCATTGGCCAAGTCATCCCATCAGCTGCAACTAAGAAAGAAGGACAAGGGAAGGAAGTGGACAGCATGGAAACACCCAGCAGCTCCCGCATACAGCAAATTCAGTGTCCAGGGAGAGAAACGAAACCAAAACAAATAAACTCTTGTTTGTTTTCAGGTTCAGCTTCAATGGAAAAACAGAATCAGGAACTGAAAAGAGTTGAAGATGACAGAATTAAGGCTGACCAGGACAAATGTTATTGAAACAACTTTTTTTTTTAAAAGAAATGTCATTTGCAAGTCCATCAGAAGGGAAGCCCAGTACAAGATTCTCACATTCCTCAGGGACCAGATTAAAATGGACAAACCAACTGGGCCAAGATGCTTCTTTGCGAGGCCAAAGTGTGATTGGGCCTGCTCCCTCCTAGTCCTGAAATTATGATACGGCCTGATTCCCTCTATGTGCATTGCTCTTCATGCTTTGGCCAGAGGACTGTCACTGGCGCTCTCAATTCTCACTGAAACCACCTTAGTTTGGATGCTTAATTCATCTTACGTGGATCATTGTAACAGCTTTTTAAGAATTCTTCTCGCCTTTAGTCCCCCCACCCACCACCCCCCGAATCCATCCTTCACACACTGCCCGAGTAATCTTCCTAAGGTAACATTATGCTATGAAGGACAGCAGAGTAAAGCGTAACAGAAAGGCCTAGGTTTGGAGTCAGCTGTCGTAGGTTCAAACCTTTACTCTCTGACTTACTACCTATGGAGCCTCAGAGAAATCCCTTCCCTCTGAGTTTCAGTTTCCTCATCTGTAAAATGAGGAGGTCAGATGAAATGACCTCTAAATTCTCTTCCCATCTAAATCCTATGTGCCTAAGATACGGACCCATCTGAGCCTCCCCACAGCCCTGAGAGGGAGGCAGAGCAGGTACTGACTCCCTTTTACAGATGGGGAAACTAAGTCTCGAGAGTCCAAAACTGAACTCATCATCTTCCCTTATAACTCTCTCCCTCCTTCAAATGTCCCTATCTGGGAGTACCACCACCCACCCATTGATCCAGGTTTATAACCTCAGAATCATCTCCAACTCTTCTCTTCTACCTTCCCCAAAGGCATGCAGGAGAAAGAACTAGACTCGAATCTCCTGACTCATCATCAGGCTGGTGTGCCTTCTCCTCTAACTATGCAGCTATTGCTTGACATTACCAAACTTTTCCCCAGGAAGAGTGTAGGATAACAGCACCTAATTCACAGGATTTCAGTAAAGTTAAAATGAAATAATAAGTAAGAAGTGCTTTGCAAACCTTAAAGCACTATATAAATGCTATTATTGTTGTCGTCATCATCATCATCATCATCATCATCATCATTATTATTGGAAAATGAAGCTAGAATGGATTGAAACTGCATGAGGACTTTCAGTCTGCTACAAGGAAGACCTTTGAGCCAGTGAAGGGTGCTATGTGCTGAAATACACTACTAAGGAAGGCTGTAGAATCTCTGCTTTGGCAGGGCTCAGTCTGATCCATTCAGTGAGTTTTGACTACATACCTTTGCCTGGAAGCAGAAGCATGGTCAGATTAAATTAGACCATCACCAAGTGTTTATCGAGCATCTATAACTAGATATGTCTTGTATGTCTACAAGACAACAAGAAGCAAGTCACCCCTCAAGGAACTTTGCATTTAGCTGATGTTGACATTAAAAAAATAGAATCAAACAAGACAGAGTAGGGTCAAAGTACTGGATTGTAGGGTACAGCTGGTAAGTGCTATATAGGCAATCAAAAAAATGGGGAGATCAGGGAGAGCCAAGTGAAGAAGCTTATTGTTCAAACTATCAAGAACACTGGACTTGGGCCCAGAAGATCCAGGATCCAACTCCATGTCAGTCACTAGCTAGCTCTATGACTTTCCCCTCTCTGGGGCTCAGTTTCCTTTCCTATAAAATGAGGATTGGGGCAATATGATCTCTAAGGTCCCTTCTAAATCCTGTGGTATACAGTGTAATCAGGAATCACTTCCCAGAAGAGGAGGGGCTTAAGCTAGGCTTGGAAAGATAGGTGATCATATCTCCTAGCCAAAGAAATAATAAGTCAGATTTCTAGAGCTCTAAACCTCTTTAAGGATTACAAAGCATTTTCCTCACTGCATACAGGCTTGTAAAGGAGATACTATGAGTATTATTATCCCAAATTTATAGATGAGAGAGGTCACACCTTGTCCCATACATGCTCTCACCCTTTATCCCCCTAGCACTTACAGGTAGTTAATACAATTGTATAAATTGATGTTCATTTTTACACCCAATATATAGCAAAGCTACACCTTGGATTCTGAGCTGGTTGAAAGAACAGACATTAATGGTTCAGTGTTAGCTTGGAAAGGATTTTTAAGTGGAGCGCTCTAAGTATCTGTGTTTGAATGTCCCTAGACCGTTCACCATTTTTATAAATGACTTAGATAAAAGTTATGGAGGGCATCCTATTCTAATCTGCAGATGACATGAAACTAAGAGGGACTGCTCCTATACTTAATGGCAGTCTGCATCCAAAAAAAGATCTCAATGGTCTAGAACACTGGGCTGCATCTAGCAAGTTGCAATTTAATAGGTCTTACATTTGGATTCACGACATCAATTTCACAAGTCCAAGATGGGGGAGACGTGGCTAGGCAACAGTTAATCTGAAAAAGATCGCGGGGATTTAGTGGATTGAAAGATTAATAGAAGTCAAAAGTGTGCTATGGCAGCCAAGAAACCCAGGGCAATCTTAGGCTCTTATGCCTAAGAGAGGCATAATTCCTTAAAGAAAATTCCATTAAGGCTCATTTTATGTGCCACCTTCTATGGAAAGCCTTTCTTGATCCCCATAATTGTTAGTGTTCTCTCCCTCCTCAACTTAATTTGCATATACTTATCTCTTTATATGCTGCATCTCCCCAGAACAGATAGCTCCTTGAGGTCAGGGACCAGTTGTTTTGTTTTGTTTTAATTTTACCTTTAAATCCTCAGTGCCTAGCACAGTGCTTTCTACATAATAGGTGCCTCTTGGATTGGACTGGATTAGAATGCGGAGGGCCAGCATAGGGAGCCAAATTTCCTACCCTGGCCAGACTACATCTGGAATACTTGAATTTTGTCCCATGTACCACATATTAGAAAAGGTGTTGACCCTTCATCCAAAAAAAATCATCCAAAGAAGGGTAACTACGATGATAAAAAACTTTAAGATCAGGCCATGTGAGGTTCAATTTAAAAAACTAAGACGATTTATACAGGAGAAAAGACTAGGGGAATAACACGTAGCTACCTTACCTTTTTTGAAGCACCATCACATGGAAGAAGAGCTAGATTTTTTTCTACTTAGCCCCAAAGGATAAAACTAGGAGCCATGGATAGAAGTTGCAAATGTGCAAATTTAGGTTTCATGGAAGGGAAAATTCCCACACAATCAGAACTATCTAAGGGTGAAATGAGGTGCATTGGAAGATAGTGACTTCCCTTTCACCTGAGGCCTATAAGTACAGACTGGATAACCCATTTGTCAGGTAAGTTGGAGAGAAGGCATTCATGTCACACTAGCTGCCCCCTGAGGTCCCTTCCACCTTTGAGATTCAGAGATTCTGTGAATTGTTAAGTGAGAGACAGTACCATCTAGTGGAAGGAATGCTGGACTTAAGAGGCAAGAACTCAGTTCAAATCTCACTTCAGACATTCATTTCCTGTGCAGTAATTAATGAACAAATCACAACTTTTCTGCGTCTCAGTTTTCTCATTTCTAAAAATACCACCCGTATGCCCTTTCAGGTTGCTGTGAGGATCAAATGTGACAAATCCAGATGCTAAAGTGTTATATGAAGGATATCTATTACTGTCTTCCAACGCAATGCCTTACACGAGGGAGGTTGGACAAGATGACATTGAAGGCCGCTTCCAGTTTTAAATCCTATGATCCTCAGATTTTTTCCTTTCATGCAGTCAATAAACCTTTATTGAATAACTCTGTTCTGTAGAAAGCAGCACTAAACCCTCTGAGGGTTATGTGAAAACGAGAAACAACTCCTGTCTTCCAGTAGCTTACCGTTTTCAATTCCATTCAATGTTTACTAAATGTGGAAAGCGCTGTGCTGGTAGCTGGATGGGAGATACAGTTTAAATGACTCAAGATCTTACTGGGGAGATTAAAAATAAGAGAGAGAACAGTAACAAAGGAGTGTTAAGCAAGTCGAAGGTAAGATATGCATTTCAGAGCATTTTAGTGCAATACTTGCTGGATCTGAAGTCAGATGACCTGGATTTAAATACCAATTCTGCTACCTATTTACTAACTGTGTGACCTTGGGTAACTCACTTTCTGGGCCCCATCTTCCTCATTTCTAAAAAGATGGGACTTTGACCTAAGGTCCCTTCCAGCTTTAAATGTATGATCCAATGACATGTAGATAACAGTGTTGAGAATATGTAGAATGACTTGAGGGGCTATTGTTCAGTCATTTTCAGTCATGTTCAACTCTTTGTGACCCCATTTGGGGTTTTCTTGGCAAAGATACTGGAGCGGTTTGCCATTTCCTTCTCCAGATCATTTGACATATGGGGAAACTGAGGCAAGCAGGGTTAAGTGACTTGCCCAGGGTCACACAGCTGTCTGAGGTCACATTTGAATTCAGGTCTTCTTGACTCCAAGCCTGACGCTCTGTGCACTATGGTGCCACTTAGCTGCCAACAAGTTTTTACTTCTCTTAGCTGACCCACAGCACTGAAAACATGACTATTTGCCCACCGTACCTTCCCTGCCAGCCAGAGCCAATGCGGAGGAAGGCCAATTCAAGTATAAGGATTTGTTTACTTGAGAACACCAAATCTCACTGAGGTACAGCCTCCCTGTGACAACTCAGGGCTCCTCCGTCCCACACCTCAACTAATATCTCCCTTCCACAAACCCGCAAAAATGAACTCTAGAATGAATGCTGCTTAGGGAAAAAAATATTTCGATTTTGAGTTTGACTTTAAATGAAAGTAGAATGTTCCTGTTTGACTTTATTTTTTTCTGAAGCATTGTCATCATCTGACATTTATTTGCTTATACAAACGACATACATAGTATGCTGAGTTTGGGCCCCCAGAAGCTTTGGCAATAAAGTGAGTAAATTAAGGTGCGGGCCACTGAGTTGTTTCTTATAGGGGATAAGAGAACAAGGGACTTCTAAAGACAGTCAGCAACGTTTGTTGTCCATTTCTAGCTTTACAGGTCATCCCTGTCCCTCACCTGCACAGAGAACCAAATCTGAATTATCTTTCTCCACCTCCTCCATCTAGCCAAACTGTCCCTCCCTTTCAAGGCCCAGCTCAGGTCACCTCTGCCGTGATATGATGCCTGAACTCTAAACCTGGGAGCCCTTATACAACCTAATATTCTGTTTACACGAATCTATAGGGATAGATTCACATACAGAAATATAACACATAATATATAAGTAACAATGCAATATAAAATATATGTACATGCACCCACAGGATAAATATTACATGCCTACTAAGTATAAGGCAATGTGTTAGATAACAAAATACAAATATGAAAAAAAGATAGTCCTTTCTCTCAAGAAGTTGACATTGTATTAGAGGATACAACATGAAAACAGAGAAGAAGAATAGTATTGGGAGTGAAAGGAACAATAGACAGATTGGAGAAATGGTTCTGGGGATATCTGCAAAGGAAGGAAGCTGGGGGTGGGGACGAGGGCAGGGGTGTCAAGAAAGCTTCTAAGGAGGAATCAGCACCAAGAGCAGAGCCTTGAAGGAAAAAAAGGATTCTGAAAAGTAACCATGAAAATAAAATGCCTTCCTGGCCCAGACAGTTGCTTGTGTGAGTGTCCTGAGGTGAGACATCACGTGCAGAGTTCTGGGAACAGGTAATGGCCCAGTTTGACTAAAGTGGAAAGTACATGAAGAAGAGTAACATGACATAGAGGAAACTGGAGAAGTGTGTGGAAGACAATTTGTGAAAGGCTTTAAATGCCAGGCTAAGAAATTTACAGTATATCCCAGAAGCAATAGGGAGCCATGGAATGTTTTTGAGTATGGGAATGACATCGTCAGATTCATGCTCCTAACGAAGCTTATTTTGGCATCCAACTAAAGGATGAAATGAAGAGGGGAAGGAGTGGTGACTGAGGACCAACTAGAGGGCTATTTTTAAAAATCCATTTGAGAGGTAATGATAGCCTGAACTAGGATGGTGGTCATATGAGTGGTGAGAAGGGAACAGATTGGAAAAATGTCGTCCGGGTAGAATTGAGACTTACCAGCTAACTAGATATGAGGCTTCAGGGAGAAGGAAGAGTCAAAGATGGCTCTGAGCCTAAAAGCTGAATTATTGGAAGGATTGTGGTCTCCCCAGCAGAGAGGAAGAAGTTTGGAAACGGCACAGGCTTATGAAGGAAGATGATGAGTAGAGTTTTAGACACATTGAGCTTGAGGCACCAACAAGGATCCAAGTAGAGACATCTAGGAGGGAGCTGGAAACACGGGGCAGAAGAGAGCAGGGCTGGCCACATAGATTTAGACATCACCCATAAAGACAGGATCACTGAACTCATGGAAACTAATGAGATCACCAAAGAAGAGAGTGCAGCCCCCAGGGCAGAGCCTTGGGGGATACCCACAACTGGGGAGAAGGATAAAGATTAAGACTGAGGGGCAGCCAGGTGGCGCAGTGGATAGAGCACCGGCCCTGGATTCAGGAGGACCTGGGTTCAAATCCGGCCTCAGACACACAACACTGTGTGACCCTGGGCAAGTCCCTTAACCCCAATGCCTAGCCAAAAAAAAAAAAAGATAATGACTGAGCAAAGGAGCCGAAGAAGTCATCCCACGGGGAAGGGGAGAATCAGGAAAGAGCCTCGGCACAGAAACCTAGAGAGGGGAGAGTGCCCAGGGAGAGAAAGCGGTCACCAAAAGCCATAACAAATTCGAGAAGGAATAGGACTGGGGAAAGGCTGCCAGGTTTCACAATTAAGAAATCACTGGTGGCCTTGGAGAGAGCAGTTTCAATCATGTTGTGGTGTCAGAAGTAAGACTACAAGAGGTTAAGAAGTGATGGGAGATGAGGAAGTGGATGCAGTGAGTGTAGGGAACTCTTTCTAGGCTCTAGCAGTGAAAGGGAAAGGAGATATAGATAGAACAATACCTCAGGGGAATTCGAGGGTCAAGTGAAGGCTTTTTTAAGCAAGAGGGAGACTTTGAACATGTTTGTAGACAGCAAAAAATAAAAATAAAAATAAAGATGAGAAAGAGGGATAAACTTCTGCACGAAAGGAAGTGAAATAAAGGAGGAGGGAATGGGATCAAGGGCCCTAAGAAACTTTACAAGAATAAGGGCCCCTCCCCAACATATCCGCATCACCAAATCCACTAAAATGTGCTTTTTTCTCTCCATCCTTCACCCCAGGTCACACAGAACAGATCCTAACGGGAAGCCTGAATGTCACCTCCTCTATAGGGTCCTCCCAGATTCCTTCCAATTGGAGTGATTTGTTTTTCACCAAAACTCACAGAATATTGCTCTCATATGCCTAGCATAGTCAAATTGGTGTGATATTTATCTATGTCCATGTCTGGTTTCCCACTAATACCCTCGACTCCTTGTAACCAAGGACTGTGTCTTCTTCATCTTGGTATCCCCTTCCCAAACACTCCTCCCCCCTCCCCAGCCCAGTGCTTTACAGTGTCCTGCACACATTAGGCACCTAGCAAATGTTTGCTGAATGAATGCCCAAATATATGAATGGAGGTAAGCACACATGAATAAGTGCATGTGTAAATGAATGAATGAGTGTAAGAATGGATAGATAAATGAGTGAATGAACACTCAGTGACTCAGGTTCTACCCTAAGCAAGTGCAGTTCAGAAGCAGGATTTTTCCAAAGTTTCCTTTCCAGGAAACAGATTGCCCCAGCATTGACTAGTGTCATTCCAGCCACTTATTTTCCTATTTCTTTGTGGTTTTCTTCTTGCATGCGTGTATATATATGTGTATGTACACATACATCTACACACAAATATACACTTACACACATACATTGAACACACATAGTCTCGTTAGTAGAAAACATGCACAATTATAAGCATATATTTATCTCATATATGGTTCACAAGTCCTATTCCAATAATAGAATGAATGCTTTGACAAGCCTGCCTCTTTAATACTAATAGAATGCAACTTGGTCTTGCCAATATTTTCTGGCAGGCAGAGACAAAAGTGGCCTTAAATATGTAATAAGAGAATCAATAATAACATTGTCACACAAAAGGATGGATAAAAGGAGCACTTAAAATAGACAATTATACATTAGGAAGCTGATAGGTAAGTGCTAAGGCCTGCTTGCTTTAATATTAGATCAGAAGGGTCAAGACAAATCAGCCAGGAGAGATTGTGCTTCCCTTGCAAGGGGAGAGAGAGAACTGGAAGTTGGGATTTGTTAGCTGTGTTAACCTGAAAAGAGTAGAAAGGAAGGAAGGGGGCTAGGCATGAATCACAAACCATTCCATTCCCCCTGCTTTCAGCTTTAATTTGAAAAAAAAATAATAACCCACCATAAAGTGGAAACTAATATTTTTTATGACCCCTTAACAACCTGTCCTAGTGCTAACATACTGTAAATAAATTTCAACATCTTGTTATACATGTGGTTTATTTTAAACAAGGCTAAAGAGGAGCCTGAGTTTCTTATTGAAAACTGATTTTTTTCCCTCCCCCATCTGGCTTTGGAACCTCCTTCTAAAAACCTGCCCTCTTTCTTCATATTAAAATTTCCCAGATTTCCACAGGAATAAATGCAATTTATTTTTTATAATTTTTATAAAACATTTTATAATTCCGAGTGGATTTCCCTGGCACATGAATGATAATAATATTTTATAGTTCAAGGAGTCATCATTTTTAATAAGTCTGATTTTAGGAGGGAGGGGGAAAACTCAATGAGGAATTAGAAAATTCATTAGAACAGATGTTTCCAGATAACTCTGAAATGTTTCCCCACCTAATTTGGGGTGAGCCTGTGGTCCAAATACCAGCCTGGCTAAGTTCAGTCTTCGCCATAAGGTTGGCTATCAGTGATGAACCTTTTCAACCACAGCAACTCATTAAACCATCTGCTAAGGCAGGAAAGTCTTGAGATCTGAACCAATGGAGGGCCCCTATATTAGTGAAATCACTGATCCTCGAAGTACTGGATAGAGGGAAAACAGCAATTAGCATGGGGTGACCAGGTTTTCACCACAATGCTGACGATGGATGAGGTAGCCCATCGTTGCCATGGTTGGGATCTACCATCCCTAGTCTTACCTCACAATCTTCCACCTGTACTAACAGGCACTATAAACATGCCTAAGCTGCCATATGCAGAGTCTCATGACCATGGAACCCATGGTACTTCTAGGGTCCACTTTCCCCCAACTCCATAGGGATGTGGGTCAAAGTAGAGGATGGACCAATCCCTCTCCCAGTGTGACTTTAACCCGTAGTTGTTCCTTGCACCACTACTGACACCATCACTGTGCTTGAATTGCCCCAGACACTCTGAGTAAAGGATTTGTGAAGAAGGAACCACTAAGAGCTATTCACATAGTATAGTGTGAACAGAACACTGAGTCTGGAGTCAGAGGACATGAGTTCAAATCCCACTTCTTATGCCTACTATCTATGTGACCTCAGGCAAGTAACCTCCCTACACCTCAGTTTTCTTATCTATAAAATGGTGGCCTTTAGGGTCCCTTTCAATTCTAGATCAATGGTCCTATGATCATTGATTTCCACGAAACAGCCACAAATAAGCAGAGAGACCCTTAACTGGAGGAACTCTGCTATACTCCTCAAGTCCTCCCCAACCAACCAACATTTCTCAAGTGCCTACTATCGAACAGGCTTCTAGTCAGCAGGACCCCACAATGATTCATTAAAAAGCCTGGAAGGAAGGTGTTCTCTCACCTCTTCCTCACCTCTGGAAAGAAATTTTATCCCAATAGAGAGAACCTCCTAAAACACACTGAAACAGGAATAACCCTGAGGTCTGACTTGGGCTAGATGAGCCATACCTGGAGGCCAATTCTGCCAGAGGATGGGCTATGCTTTTTTTTTTTTAAGCACATGCTGGATATATTCCAACACCTCGAAGGAAAACTCCAAAAATAAGGCCAGGGGGAAGGAACAGAAATCTCCCTTCAGGGGCTTGGGAAAGCAAGGAACTGGAAACATGAGCCTATGCATGGCAGAGCGGCAGTACCCCTTAAGCTCTCCCCACAGTAACACCAACGTTTTCCCAACTGGCCCACAATGGCCCTGCTTGTTCCAGGATCCAGGAGCCTCAAGTGCAGAGTCTATAACATAGAGCCTTCCCAGACAGGAGCATTTGTTATCTCTCTCCCTTTGCCTTCCCCTTCCTCCACATCTGTCTCATGAGAAGGTCCCTTGGAGCCCAACCAGCTGGCAGATGTGGGTCACAAGGGCTCCGCTCCAGTGGTTTTTTCTGTTAGTTTTCCTTCTGTCCTGTGTTTAATTCTTGGCTTCATTTATTTAAAGTTTTTGTTGTGGATGGGAGGAGGGAGAAGCCAGTAAAAATAAGTTTGACTCCCTCTTGAGGAAAAAATAACCACCCCGCACACGCACAATGCACACACATGTGCGTACATGCACAACATTTAGCCAAACCAACTCCTTCTGACTGGACTACAAAGAGTGTCTCCCACCCAGTCTCAGGCCTTGGGCTAGCCATGGGTAGGCAGGCAATGAGGTGGGCAAGGGAAGGGGCTGGCCCAGGTTGTCCAGAGGGTCACGCCACCCCCCCCCATCTCCCAATGCATGACCCAAGAAAGAAGAGAGAGAAGCAGCTGCCTCCAGGGATAGGAGGAAACTAAAGGACAACTCAAAGGTCCAGCCTCCTAGCACAGAAAATACAAACACGCTTCTCTTCTCCTTTTCCCCTTCACAGCAGGAGCCCCAGCATCCCTGGAGGAGGGGGAGGAGGAAGCAGAGAGGGGAATTGTGCTGGAATCTGGAGCAAGTCTACACCACAGCAATTGTTCCTATATCAACCCACAATTATCACGATGACATTTAGCTTTAGGTATATACAATTCCAGTGTTAGCACCTCTCTCTCTAAATATACAGATGCTACGCAGTCAAATGTATTAGAACCATTTGGATGGGACTGAAACCTCCTGGTAATGTGGCAGGCATCTAGATATGCCAACTCCAAGAACATACATTAAGCACCTTCTGTGTACAGAGGACTGTGCTTGGTTCGGGGAGGAGACTCAGAGATAAATAAGACCCAGTTATCTATTTTGTTACCATTAAACAAGAAAGCTCTCCAGTTCTCTGGGATAGCCAACCCATTCTCTAAGGATGTCTCTCCCATCAATTGAGAGAATCAGTTGACCATCCAATCAGCTTCATGTATGCGATACAACAGAAAAAAAACACTGGACTTGAAGTCAAGAGATAAAACTTTGGATAGGATCACTGCCTGAGCCTCATTTTACACATCTTTTTAAAGTGGGAATCATAAGATCTTAAGGTCTTGAGTTGGAAGGAATCTTTGAGGACATCTATTCCAACCCCTTTATTTTAGAGAGAAGGAAACTAGCCCAGAGAAGGGAAGAACGAGTATTATTTCTACTGCTTCTCTCAAAGGGAAGCTGCAAGAATCATAGATTCTCAGAATTGGAGAACACCTCAGAGGCCATCCAGTCCAACTCTTAACAGGAAAAAAAAGTCACTACTAGAACGTACTCAACAAGTGGTCAATCCAGCCTCCGTCTGAAGACCTTCACGAAGAGGAAACCACCAGCTTATGAGGAGGCCCATTCCTTTTACCGTGGGGCAGCTTGAATTGTTAAGAGGTTTTCCTGTACATTAACCCTAAGTCTGCCTCTTTGAGCTCCACCCATTGTTTCTGGTTCTTCCTTCTGGGGTCAAAAAGAATAAAAATTTTCCATTTAAGAACCCTTCAAATACTAGAAGACAGCAATCATGATCCCCCTGAGTCTTCTCCAGGCTAAATATTCTCAGTTCTTTCAACAGATGCTATGAGGGCATGGAATCAAGCTGGTTACCTTAGAAATTGGAACAAGGCAAGCTTGAAAGCAACAATCAATCCATCAATCAATCACTCAATCCAAAAAAAAAAAAAAAACATACCCAAAAACCACTTATTAAGTACCTACTGTACCAGGCACTGTGCTAAGTGCTAAGAGTATTACATAAACCTTGACATAAACATGATCCACCACTCTGATCATTTCTGTGCCTGGTCCACTAGGCTTTAGCTCTTTTGCCACAACCACACCTTTCTGATCTTTCTAGTGTGTGAGTGAGCTTTGCAATAAGTCACATTCTGCCCAATGTCACTTACTATTACCATTACCGTTGTTATTATTCATCAACCTAAAACTCCCTTCAAGCTCTCTGCAGCATAGCAGACCCAGCAAAGTCTTAAAAGAGAGCAAACTTGCCTTGGCTATTGCTTAAAGGGACTGGAAGGTTAGGTATAATGACCCCACAGATTCTTTCCAAGGATTCAGCTCCCATCACTCTAGCATCCCTTCCACAAGTTGGCCAACTGGGCTCACTAGCATTAACATATGCCAATAAATCACTCACTGGGCTCCATTACCTACAATGTATCAATTATTCACCAGTGTAGAGAAGGCACCTACAGCCTCAAGGTAAGGAAGAATCCAAATGGGATCTGAGTGCTGGGGGAGAAGAGGGTTGGTATAGAGACAACTCTACAAAAGGGGTTAGAATTGGAAGCTGAATTCGTTATCATTTTGTTCCCAGCTCAAGTCAAGATTACCTACTCCAATACATCAACACTCTGACAATGGCTGGCTTCATCCTATGTGAAAAGGTCAGCCATGACTACACTTATTTGTTACCAAGGAGAGCTAGAGAGTGGGGGGTGGAGTTAGGGAGAGAGGAAGGAGTAAGAACTGGTGGGTAATGATTGAGATGCAAGAAAAAAGAAAAGAAAAGAAGAAATAAAAAAAACAATAAATAAAATATCTTAAAATACACAAATGAAAACAATGAGAAGTTCAGAAAGGAACACAAATTTTCTGTGATAAATTTAATATATGCTTTTTAAATTGTACATAACAGAAGTTCACAGCTTCATAGATAATCTTTTATGTGTTCTTTGTATATTGAAATGTTCGTGTGTGTTGATGATCATTGATATCATAATAAAAAAGAAAGTTTAAATTTTAAAATCCAGCTACCAATATGATTCAAGGGGAAGAGGAAGGTCTCCTAACTGATTAAAGCTTATCCAATTGACCTGCCATCTCTTGTGTCTGAAATGTCTTTACTTATAGAACAGATTCAGAGAATCTCACAGTTAAAGGAATCTCAGATAGCATCCATTCCAACAACAAATACCTGAGCAGGAATTCCCTCTTGTGTACTAGACCAAGTACTGAGTATATAAAGGACCTGTGTTTAAATACTGGTTCTACCATTTACTAACCTCTTCCAGTACCTCAGTTTCCTTCTCTATAAAATGAACATGTTGGATTTAAATCAATCAGGGAAGTGCTGGTAAATGTTAACAACTCCTCTCTGTAGGCACACTTTAAGATTTAATCTGCATTAATACGTTCTCTGTCATTTTTTTTCTTTTTTCTTTCTTTTCTTTTTTCTTTGTGAGTCAATCGGGGGTAAGTGACTTGCCCAGGGTCACACAGCTAGTAAGTGTCAAGTGTCTAAGGCTATATTTGAATTCAGGTCCTCCTGACTCCAAGGCCAGAGCTCTGTCCACTGCGCCACCTAGCTGCCCCTTCGGTCACTTTCTTAAGCATAGACAATGAACAAAACAATAAATCAAGTCTTGATTTGTAGCATTTGCTGATTTACAAGTGTAAATGTTTACACTGAAAACTTAAGGCTGGGCTCAGGTTCAAGCTCCCACACACTCCTGATGACCACCAGGGGCCTTGGCATCTCCAAACCCACGATCCCTGACAGTGGAACCTGTGAGGCACCTGATTCCACTTTTGGATAGCTCTGTTAGGAAGTCTGTCCCAACATCAAACCTGAAACTGTCTCTCTAAAATTTTTACCCACTGCTCCCAGCTCTTGCCAGGCAGAACAAGGAATTTTCTTCTACGTGACAGCTCTTCAAATATCTAAGATAGTTATAATGCCCCGCCTCCCCTGTCCCTCATGTTCCTTTCTGGAGTTCTTCAAATGGTCCTCCTATGGCAGGTTCTCCAGATACATTCCAGTTTGTTCATATTCTTTCTAAAATGTTAGCTCCAGAACAGAAGAATCCAGATGTGATACGGGACATTTTACCTCTCTCAATGTCAGCTTTTTTGATGGCTATATCATACTCTTTGGCTCCTATTAAGTTTGTAGTCTACTAAAACCCTCATTTTTTTTTTAACACGAGCTGTTGTCTAACCACATCTCTCTTCCCTGTCTCCTCCTCCCAACTCCACCCTCACCCTTCCATGCTTTATGTGGATAGATGATTCTTTGAACAGAAGAAATTTACATTTTACCTTGTGAAATTCCATCTTATCAGATTTCACCCATCATTCTGGCCTGTCAGGATCTTTTTGGAGCCTGATTCTGTCATCTAATGTGTTAGCTAGTTATTCTTTTAGCTTTGCATCATCTGCAAGTTTGATAAGTCTGCCATCTCTGCCTTCATCAAAGTCATTGATAAAAATGTTAACTAGAACAGACTTTACTAGGGACTTCCTTCATTCTTTTAGTATCTTCTAATAAAACATAAACAACCTAGGAGAGGTAATGCATACGGCCATGATCATTAACAACTTAATGTACATTTGTTCATGAATTTTGTCTTTAATTGACAGCCAGCTCTGTCTCTGGGCAAAAATGGGAAGCAGCTAAGTAAGTTTAGCCAGGTTGGGAGGTGGGGGTGGGAGAGTGTATAGAAAGATTTGGAGCTAAGGTACTATGGGGAGGGTAGGCTCCACATTTGGGGGGGGGGAGGAAAGAGTTTTCTGAGCTTCAAAGAGCTTATTACCCACTGGAAAGGGTTAAATTGTATTTTTTCTCCCTTTCTTGTGCCTCAACAGCTGTGGCACCACAGCCCCAAGAAATTTTCTCTCAGCTCCATGTGCCACCCCTGTTCCTCTGTGGCCTCCCCTCCCCCTGCCTCAGCCACCCAAACTAAAGCCCTGAGCTCAGAAACTAAGGGACAGCTGAACTGGTGACCAGCCAATCCTTCTGGCATGACATACAGAGATATTGAGTTCATGGCCCCTCCTGTAGACAGCCATTTGCTCACATGGGATGGAGGCCACTTGGCAGCAGATGCTCTGAGCAGAGAACCTGGTGTCTGTGTTCTTCCCTGGGCCTGAGAAGAGGAGAACAGAACCCTGCTGCTGTGACTGCAGACTGGAGCCCCAGTAACCCCAGCTCCCCGTGGACTGTCCCTGGGCTATTGGGAACAGCTCTTCTCTTCCAGTCGCCCACACTGCCTGCCCCACACTCAATAACCTACTTAGACACCAGTGCAGTAGCTGAGTCCATAAAGAGGATTTTTTTTCCCCTAAAAATAACACATTTGATAGAAAAAAGGTGATCAAGGATCCAACCATTTCAAGCAAGTGTAAATATCACAGATAACTTATTCCACAGCAAGAGCACCATTGTAGACCTACAACAGACACGATTGTATAAAGGAACCTAAATAGCCTATAAAAATAAGCAGCTAATTACTCAATGTCATTAACGGGATTTGCTGATTTCCCACTTTCTTCTCCCTGAAGACCCAGGAGGACTTGCTAATCCATAGCACAGGTAAAGGCCAAGGTCTACAAACAGTCTGTCTAAAAGGATTTTCTTTCAGCCAGAAATGGACACCAGCTCCTCTACATATACGTAGTTAACTCTACCATCTTACATCTGCCAGGCAACTAGTCAATACATGTTTTTAGCCTTCTTCGGGAAGATAGGCCAGAAGAAGTTTTAGAATCTCTACCCTGAGAGGGAAACTGAGGCCCAGGTAGGGAAGGCCTTGCTCAGGGTCACCCAGTAGCTGGCAACAAACCTCCAAAAATAAGCCCAAATTTTCAGAATTTTTCCTCACCTCCATTAGCAAGGGGGCTAATCAAACAAATGAACTGAGTTGCTAGTTGGGACACAGAGTTACATCAAATACAGCCTGAATAATGGAATTCCAAACTCTTGGTTGTTTGGGTATCAAACTGCTCTCAGTGGGGAGGGGAAGGCCTACAGCCTTGTTCCATGCATTCTCTTTGAGGGATCTATAGAAGGACATAGACAAGAATCTCATATCATTAGAAGGGGTGAGGCAGAGGACATACCAATCATCCCATTCCAGGAAAATGGTCTGTGTCTCTCCTCTTTGGGCCAGTAGAACCTTTCAGAAGTGGGTCTGCCCCTCAAATTACCAAACCAAATCAATGTGTACCCTAACACTTAACCCCCAACATATCCCCTCTTCACCTACTGGGAAAGTCTACTCCTAGTTTTCTGATTTTTCAATAACTTCCCCCATTCCCTTATGGAAGAGAAACTACAATCACTCCCAAGGTCCATATTCAAGCTCAAGGAATAATAACTGCCAGCTGGATGGAGATCCAATTTGAATTCAGAAAGCTGAAACATTCTCCAGAAATACAATCTCAAAGACTGAGATTAGAGATTCATAGACAGCTATGTTATATTGTAATGAGTCCTAGATTTGGTATCTGGGGACCTGAGGACAAATCTCAGGTGTGCTACTTATTACCTGTGTGACCTTGAATGAGTCAATTAGCCTCCCCAGCCTCAGTTTCCTTATCTATCAAAGGAAGGGGACTGGAGAATCTCCAAATTCTCTTCCAACTCTGAGCAGTATACCTTGGAGATTTTCTCAAAGTAAAAGGCAGTAAAAGGTATATTTTGAGCATCAACAAGTTTGGTAGTTTCTAGAACCATGGCTCAAGCTGTCTAAACAACGCTACTCAAACTCAGATGAAAAGCCACCTGCCATTCTAATGAGGTACCCTTGAGTCTCTAGAGAGGAAGGACAATGGAGGGGGGAGAAGAGGTATGTAAGAAAAAGGATGCAGGGGAAAGTTTATCTAAACACTTCTTCCTAAAATGCTGATGTTAGGTCTAGACAACAGAAAAGATGCTGCTAAAAATTACTTTGAAGTCTTTTCCCAAAAGGCATTTGGTTACATCTATTTTAAATATATATGTATTTATACACACACACACACACACACACACACACACACACACACACAAACATTCTCACTTTATCCTTTTACAAAATATCTCATTAATAACCAGATCCACCTACTCTCAGCTTTCTATATGTTGGGCCAGAGATAGCATGCACGAGGGTTTGTAGATTCATTGAACATGAAAATTAGAAGGGCCTTGAGAGATCATTTGTTCCAACCCCATCATTCTAAAGAAGAAGAAACTGAAGCCCAGAGAAAAAAGTACCTTACAAAGGTCACAGAGCAAATACAGACAGAGCCTTGACTAGTACCCAAGCCTCCTTCCTCCAAGTCCCATGTTCTTTCCCTTAGGAAAGAAATGAAAACCTAAGGGGTTCATGTGGTGGAGAACGGAGAGCAAATATGACTGATGGTCACCTGGGGTGGAGGTGGGGGGCACTCAGAGACGACTATGTCATAATTCACACATGCCTAGTCTGGAAAACGAAAAGTCATAGAGAATAGTGTTGTTTTTTCCAACAAACATTTTAATCAACAGTTTCAACCTCCTTCCCAGTCCAGCCTCCGACCAGAGATATTCCCAGGGAGCAGAGTGGATCATTTGAATTTCATCTCCTCTTATTTGGCAGCAGCCTAGCACAATGGAAAGTGTACTAGCCTTGTCATTAGAAAGATGTGGCTACAAATCCATCTTCTGACATTCATTATCTTTGTGATCAAGAGCAAATTGCTTAACCTCTCTGAGCTTCAGGCAACTCTCGAAGACAGAGCTATGCTACTGAGCTATGTCCTTGACTGGGGAAGGAGCTGGGAAGAGAAAAGTCATCCCTACCCCATTTTCATTCTTCAATCTCAGGCAAACAGGACCTGACAATCTTGCCTTTGATGGCTCAATATTCTAAATCTCTTCAAGATATCCCTTTCTAATGAAGTAACCCAAATAAATTTAGCAACATTTTGAAGTGAAATAATGAAAGAACAGATGGTGTTGCTTACTTTCTGCTCCCAGATAGCTTTCCTGTGCACTTCACTTAGATGACAACTTCCAACTCCTCATCCTGGTGTCAGGAAAAGAGATCATCTTAACTAATTACCTGGCTGTCTTTTCCCTACAAGATCCCAATTTAAGAATCTCGTTTCATTCTAAGAAAATTAATTCAAAATGCCAAATAATTTAAAAATGTATTAAGATTCCCCTTAGACTCGAGAGCAAAAAAAAAAAAAGAGTTTTCATTTGTCTGCTAAAAATTACCTTGAATAGTCTGAATGTAGCTGAGCTTTTAATGCCTAATCCATAGGATACAGCCTTTAGCAAAGCTATCGATTCCATATGTCGACAAAAGGTTTCATTTAAAATATATGTAGCATTAAATTGGTCCCTGACTATTTTTATGCCATGGTCTCCTATCACTCCCCACATTTTCTTAACCCTTAGAGCCTCATTCCTCTCTGAAGCCAAATCCCTTTATTTGCATTGGAGGTGACTTATTTCAGATGTGCCAAAAAACTGTTCTATTTCAAAGCCACTTTTGGCGATTTTTATAGCTTGAAATAGAATAAAATTTAAATTTAATAAAATTTGAGACCTGAAAAAATGAATTCATTTAGAAGCCAGCAACCCAGACACTGAGGAAAATATTCCTGGAAAGCCCCAAAGGGGTAGGAAGAAAGAGCCAGAACCCTGTCAGGCTGCCAGGGATCATTTTTTTATAGGAGAATCAGGGTCTGGTCATGGGGCCATTATTTAAATTCAAAAATAAAGCTGCTGGTTCCCAAGTTGGGTGATAAGAGGATCACCTTTGATTTTTCAAGTTTCAAATGAGCTCTGTGCTCATGAGGGAAAAAAACTAATTGTTCAAACATGAATGAAGATTTTTTTTCTTTACATGTCACATGTAGACTAAAAATAAGGTTTTTAAGTTGAAAGGTCATTATTTCATTATTATATGCACTGAAAAGTTCAATGAGCCTTGCATGCTAGGAAATAATCTTTTTTCTTGATACTCCAGAGCCTAAAAAGAGTAAATCTCTCTGAATATCTCTCTCTCTCTCTCTCTCTCTCTCTCTCTCTCTCTCTCTCTCCCCCTCCCCCCTCTCCCCCCCCATCCTTTGTCTCTCCCTCTGACCAGTTGTCTCCATGTCTCTTTCTTTCTCCTGGTATTTGGCCCCATGTAGGCCTGTTTTATATCTCTCTCAAGCTCTATGATGGAAGCAGCAGGAGAGGCTACCTCTGAAGACCCAGAATACAAGTCTTTGGGGGTTGTCTCACAAAACCTCATCCTTACTCCAATCTGAATCCTGGAGATCCCAGAGCCACAAGGGTCTGTGGGGGAGGGACAAAATAATCTAATTTTCCCCCCAAAGCGAGTACCAAGAAGAGAACTATTCTAGTGCCATGCCTGCCATCGTAGTGGGCAGAAAACCGGGAAAGCAACAAGATTCGGGGCATAACTGGAATGCTGTAGTATTTCAGCCAGCCGTGTTTGCTCGCGGATAAATTAATACAAACAAGGCTGTCAGCAGAAACTCACAGAGAGGTTCATAATAAATACGATTTATGGTTTGCACATACACAAAAAAAAAGAAAGAAAAGAAAAGAAAAGAAAAAAGGTTGACTCTTTACCTAGGCAACCCCCAACAGGAAATTTCAGGACAGGAGGGCATACAGCTGCCTCTGGGGTGTAGTGATTTGACTGGCTGGGAGTCCTCATGAAAAACCAAAGTGCCAGAAGGAAGGGGGGGGAGCCCCAGGGCAAAGGGTGAAGAATAAGCCTCAGATTCACAGTCCAGTCTTTCCCAGAAGGCTCAAATAAACTCCAAAATTTGAACTGAGCTACGCAGAAGATATAGTCAGTTTAGACTTCACTACAAGCTGGTTTGGGGATTTGAGAATAAGAGCTACTCATTACTGCCTTTGTTAAATCATGATGGAAATGCTCACCGCTGTGCCCCCACAACCTACTCCATTACTGCCCCCAGGCTCTCACACTTCATAGGATCATAGATTCAGAGCTGGAAGGAGTTTTAGAGACCATGGGATGCACCTCATATCCCATTCTAAAGAAAAGGAAACTGAGGCAGCCAGAGCTTAAGTGAATTGCTCAAGGTCACACAGATGGTAAGTGTCTGAAGCAGGATTTGACTTTAGGCCTCTGAACCTAGCACCCCCTACCTTTTGCCCTCTTCCTTGTTGCTTTGAATCTACCCATCTTTTAGGCCCATAGCTCAAGAGCCACCTATTCCAAGAAGTCTTCCTGAGATGACATGAAAAATTTTAAATGTGCTATTCTTTGTTTACAAAGACCATCCTCCTTACCCATCACCAATAAGTTCTCTCTCTCTCTCTCTCTCCCTCTCTGTCTCTCTCCATCTGCATCTGTCTGTCTCACCTCTCTCACACACATACATATAGACACTCCACCTCCTCCTCCTCACAGGCTAGTTCTGTAATTAATTCTGTGGGGTCCTCCTCAGCTCTGGAGAATTTCAGAGATGACATTGTTGGCTTAGGTGGGAAGCACCATGAACACAAGGAAGTCATATTCTTAAACAGCCTAGCAGCTTCACCTTTGTCAAAAAGAAAGTGCTCCCCTTTATCCCCCTCCCCCAGCTACAAGGGAATGGACTGAAACCAGTACTTAACAGGGAGTTCTTTAGTGGCCAAAAATAATAATTTCAAATATTTTCCTTCTCTCGGTTTTACTCATCAGTTTCAAACTGGGAACTAACTCCATCAATATAAGACATTTTGGACCCAGATCCCTTTTTCTCTGTGAACTTCAAATGCCCAAGGGACTTTTAATCACAGTGGAACCCATTCCCCCATCCCCCATCCTACCCCATTATATTATTTGCTAGAGAAAGGGATTCATAAGGCCTGACTATCTTGGACTCTTTCCAGGGGATGTTTAGGTCCTAAAGGGACCTGATTATAAGGCAATCTCAAGTGTAAGACAGTCCCACGGCATGAGATTTCATGACCCACTGCCCCTGGGAGGGTGGGAAGTATTCTTGTCCCCCATTTCCCAGACCAGGCAGACAGGATTCAGACAGAACACAGGGAAACAATATGCCACAGTTGAAAGAACTATGAACCAGGAGCCAGGAAACCTGGGTTCAAGTCCTAACCATGTATGCCATTGACTAGCTGTGAGACATTGGACAAGTTCCTTTCTCCTCTCTGGACCTCCAGTATAAAATAAAGGAATTGGAATAGGAGATCTCTACAGTCTAGAGGCCTTAATGTTCAACATAGGCCAGAAACTCTAAGGGTCTTTCCCTCCTAGATTGATATCTTTGGGATGGTAAATTGGGCCATCTTTTGTCCCAATTCTTACCTAGCCCTTAGTCATTGAATGGGCATTGCCTCAGACAAACTGAGACCTGGGAAAGGTCTTAATTTAGAAAGGCCAAGGTCATCCACTGAATCCCAAGCCATCACCAGTCACCTTGACTTTTGTATTGCTACTGAACTTTGATGACTCAGGAGGAGAGTGAGGCTGATAATTTTGCACAGCTCTCCTTTGCTTAAATCCAATTCACGACCAAGTCAAAACATCACCCTCATGAGGTCATTGTTCCTTTTCTAGAATGAAGGATGAACAAGCCAACCAATCACCCTTTCTGGGACTCCATAACTGGAAAAGAGAATATTAATTTGTAGCCTCTGTTCCTGCATCCGCCACCCCCCACCCTTCCCCAGAAGGTGCTTCTAACTTTAACTCTGAGTTCAAGTCAGCAAAAAAACTAACAACTCAAAGGTATGTAACATTCTAAGGTTACGAACTGCTTCACATTACATAAATGATCTTCTTTTGATAATCACAAAAATGCTGTGATATAGTTAACAATAATAAGGCACGGCAAGGACCGTGCCTTATATCTATCCATTAGGACAGTGTTCATGGACATTTAGGAATGTTTGTTGACTATTGAATAGAGAAACAGGGTGGCTAGCTCCATACAATAATAACAATAACATTTATATAGATCTTCAGATTTGTAAAGCACTTTACATATATTATCAATTTTTTTCATCCTCACAACAACTCCAGGAAGGTGGATGCTATCATTATTCCCATTTTACAGATGAGGAAACTGAGGCAGACAAAAGTTAAATAGCTCAAGTCTTACTGACACCAACGCTCTATCCACTGCACCTCCTAGCTGCCTCAAGTATACTACTGAGTCATGACCAGAGCAGCTCTGTTTTTGAAGGGTCATTTCCAACAAATTCCTGATTCAAACTCATAGTAAAAATACAAGGCACTATTATTATCCTCATCTTACAGATGAGGAAACCTGAGGCCAGAAAAGGTTAAATGATTTGCCCAGGTCACAAAGCTAGTATTTGAGACCACATTTGAACTCAGGTCTTCCTGACTACAAGTCCTGTACTCTATCCACTACACCACTGAATTGCCTCGGTTGACAGGTATTATTTTCCCAATTTTACAGAAGAAAGTGAGTGAGACTCAGAAGTCATCGACTCACTTAAGGCCACACTCAGAACTAGAACCCAGGTCTCTTCATTCCAGTCCCCAGAATCTTCCTACTCTACCATATTGCCTCCCAACACCAGGATTGCAAGAGCAGCACTCTGCCAGGATCTGCCAGGCTTGGCAAAACCCTCCTCCCTTTTGACAAAGAGGAAACTTGGAGTGTGTTTTTTAAAGCTTGAAATAAAGTTTAAATATTACAGGGAAATTACTAAACAAATCAAATCACTGTTAAGTGGATGTCACAGGCTTTCTCTAGACAATACGTGTAATGAGGATTATTGTCCTCTTGGTTACAGTTTGAAATTTGCATTTTATTATCAGAGAACCACTTATGCATTACTCCAGGATTTTCATTAGGTAAATAAATTTTTATGTGGATTTCATTATATTCCCTTGGCTGAGATACTGATCACTTAACAGCAAGAATGCTACTCTGACACACAGGATGTCAATCAGGATGTGACTGCTTCCTTCAGTTGTTGAAAATCACTTTTAAGAATTTGGTGTAGACTAGGGACAGTGTCTGAGCTGTACAAAAACTGGAAAAGGACTTGTGCACACACGCACACCTAAAGGAGATGCTGAAATAACAGTGCTCCAGCTTCCTTGCCGGCTTCCTTTCCAACTTCCTGCATGCTGGCAGTGACAACTTCCTGGCTCATGGAATGGATGCCAGCCCTCAGGTTATATGACTACAGCCTGGCCAGAGGGGATGGGGTCAGTGATCAACAAATGTAGGTGGGGCTGGGACAGAGGAGGTGTAAGGGGTTAGTGATGGGGGGGGTGGGGAGATGGTAATACAGCCATGTAAAACAATTAAGCTAGCTGGAATCTAGATTGTGCCAGGTATCTCCCAAAGTAGCCAGAGGCCCTCTTCACTAATCATAGTTCAGTCTCCAAGGCACTAAGTAAAAAATAAAAATCGAATCCCCAGGTCTAACCCACCCCCACCCAAAGAAAATGATATCCAAATTGTTGCATTGGACTACTCAGTAAGGGCAGGGATAGTTTGAGCAGGCTACTTTCAAAGTAGAACAATGAAACCACAGATCTTCAGAGGTGGAAGGGAATTAGAGAACATTAGAGATTGAGGGGATCAGCTGGACCAAATGCCTCATCTTAATATGTGAGTAAATGGAGGCCCAGAGAGCAAAAGCAACTTGCCCAAGACAGCTACCAAGGTTTCAGAACAGAACATGGGATCACAGATCAAGATTTGGAAGAATCTTCTTGAGACCGACTAGTTGAACCTCCTTATTTGACTGATGAGGAAACTAAAAAACAGAAAAGTTAAGTGACCTGTCCAAGGTCACACACACAGGTAATAAAGTCTCTGAGGCAGAATGTGACCCCAGACCCTGAGATGGCAGAGCTGGACTCAGTCCCATTCATATCCATAAAAGATGACAGTCCAGTCTCTGCTCCTGAAGAGCAAACCTCTAAAACGTTCTGCCTCCTCCCTCAAGCTTTCCCTGGGCCCCATTGCTTACCTCTCACACAGTGCTTCCTTTGGCACCTCTCTATTAAACTTATCAAATAGTGTGTATTGTAGTTACCTGTGTATAGGTCTCATCCTCAGTGTAGACTGAAGGCTAAACGAAAGCAAGGACTGTGACTTATATCTATCCATTAGCATGGTGTTCACGGACACTTAGGAATGTTTGTTGACTATTGAATAGACCCAGAGAAACAGGGTGGCTAGCTCCACACATCATCACCACAACCCATAACACCACAATCACCACAAATGGGAGCGTGGTAAAAATGGGAAAAGTGCTAGATTTGGACAGAACCTAAAGAACCTTGGTTCAAATCCCAGCTCTGACACTTAGTATCCAACCTCCCTGACTCTTAGTTTCTCCATATGTAAAATGATGAAATTGGACAAGATGAATTCTTAGGTTCCTTACCTCTCCTAAATCTATGAACCTGTAATCAGAGCCCTCCACCAATGGGGGAGGGGGAAATCAAAACCACAGAGGTCTAAACCAAAGGTCAGCAAACTATGGCCCTCAGGTCAACTCTGGCCTACCCTTGGTTTGTGGGTGACCACTTTATTTTAAAAAGTAAAAACCATTCTCAGCTCCAGGGCCATATAAAAAAAGGGTTGGGGTGGGAGGGAGGATTTGCTCTGAAGCTATAGTTTGCTGACCTCTGGTGTAGACCAGTCAGCTGACTCACTAAATTCATCCCCAACCACAGATTCTTTTGCTGTCCTATGAAGCCAAAAAGATGATTATAAAAAAACCCATTGACTTCCAGTTAAAGGTCTGTGTTTTATTAGACAGTAAAACATCATTAATTCAGACTCTACACAAACACTAATTAGGATTTAGTGATATTCAGGCAGGGTTTGGACTGAAGACTACTTTTGAACTGTCTATGAAAAAAAGAGTTCAGAACTAAGCAAGATGAAAAAAGACTTTTCTCCTGTGCAAAATTAAGAGGGTGCAAGGTGATCCAGGGGAAAGAGCTGAATTTGGAATCAAAAGCTCTAAGTTTAAATGCAGCCATTTAGTAATTCTGTGACATTAAAGAATATTTACTAATTTATCTGGGTCTTAACATTCACTTCTGTAAAATGAGGGGATTGGACCAAAGAGTCACAAAGGTCCCTTCCCGTTCTAAACCTAGCATCCTATGAGGATGGATGAAGCTATCTTTCAGGTCCATGGACTACAACGTTCTTTGGTTACACGTCTAAAAAGGGAACCTTTAAGCCACATAAGAGAACACAGTTAAGCCCTTCAGAAACACCCATACCTCCAACTCTACGACCCAAGATCTATTGACTCCCATTATAACCCCTTCCATTTCACAGATAAGAAAACAGGTGCTCGCTAATTACAAGTCATTCTTATCTATTCATTTAAGCAGGTCCCCTAATGACCTCTTTTGGACAATATTATTACTACATGTGCCAGAAAGTAATCAAACATTTTTTGCCTTTAAAAATTCTCTGATTCAGACTTTTCATTATTTCAGACTATCCCTCTCACCTAGTCAGTTCTATTTAATGAGAACTTAGAATACTTTAATGAGGTTTCCTAGTACTTCCTTAAATAACACAAATGCAAAAGTACCACAAAATCACTGATAATCATGTCCCAAATGCAGGAGGTGTGTTTCTTAAAGGGCATCAGTAAATTAATCCAACCATCTTCCCGACACCCTGGCTTACAAGACAAGAACCACAAACATTATTGCTTAAAAACTTACTTATCCTCAAATATCTCTTGTTTATCTTGGTAACAGTGTATTTAAACAACCCATTTGTTGGACTAGCATAATATTTTACTTGGCTTTCAGGAAATATTCTGGCAAAGTGTTTATTTCCCCCATGTAACTTTTCTGATTGCTTTTTTTCTTTTTACAAATGGTTAATTAGACTTACACAAACATGTTTATAGAAGTTTAAATGAAGCGTAGTTCAAGTTTTTGAAAATATATATAATTACTCACACCGACAATCCCTACTGAAAAAGAAAAGGCAATACGTGCACCATTCCTAAAAGACACAGCAGGGTGTTTGCAAAAGCCTCTACTAGCTTAAATGGTTACACTTTGGGGGATTGCTGCAGACCAAGAAACATTAAGGAAGCAAGAACACAGACACCTACCACTTTACTCACTAGTATCTTACTAGCCAAGACAAATCTTTCCTTTTGGGTTGGAGTCACACACCTAGCTGAGGCTCATGTATGTTTTCCCCAAATGCATGAGGCTACTCCCAATTCAACACCGATTAACTATTCAAAAGATGATCTCAATTTGCTGCACAACCAACTATTGGAATGAAGCTAAGAAAGCCAGAAAGCCTGTCCCTGGCCCACCCTGAACAATCAGGCCCTTAGAAGGTTAAGAGCAGCAACATCAGGGACATTATCAGTACCTGTATGTGGAAGAAACCCACAAGTTCAATTCACATCAGTTCAACTTAACTCAAGACGCCATTTATGTACTAGGCTAACTACAAAGATGAAAAGCACCTCTGTCTGGGCTGTGAGCTTACAGTCTAATTGAAGTCAAACAGCATGATCAGAAGTGCAATATGAGGTAAAGACAAAAACTAAATCCCGAAAAGATGCCCTAAGAAAGTGAGACAAGATTGATCACTTTCAAGTAAAGGGAAAGGGGAGGGGCTGGCAGGAGGGAGAAAAGTCAGTGGGAGGAGATAGCACCTGAGAAAAGGGTTGAAAGAAGAGAAAGTTTTCAACAGAGATGAGAAGGGACTTTCTTAGAAGCCAGCGATAATCCCTGAAGAAAAGGGAAGAACGGACAACCTAACATAATCAGGACAGATGGCCTTGGCCTCATCCTCCAAAACAAAACAGGCAGAGGAAATTTCAGGCTCATAGACAAAGGAAACTTGTGCATAGTCAAAACTCCTCTATGCTGCACTGGAAAGAACTGCATTCAGAGGACCCAAGTTTAAAGACTGGCTCTACCTTTGTAGCTTAAAGAAAGTTATTTAACCTCTCTCTGGGCTTCAGTTTCCCCATTTGTAAGATGAGGGGGTTGGATTAAACTCTTAGGTTCTCTCCAGCCCTAATCTATGATGATCTAAAGAGAAGATGAGGAGCATAAGATGAAAGGAATGGATCTTATCTATATTAATTATAGTCAAAATTCCAATAAAAATGAAAGTGTTACTAGGTGACAGATTTCTGGGGTGCTAGGGGAGCAACTGGAGGTGATAATGTTGGTGATGCAGGTAATGACAGAAGTGGTTGTGAGGGTGGAGGTAGTGGTGGAAGTTATGGAGTTGGTGCTGATAACAAGTGACTGCAAAGGTGTTAACAGTGGTGGAGGTGATGTTTGTAAAAGTAAAGCTGGTGCTGGTAGAGTTGCTACTTGGTGATGTTGGAGATACTGGAGGTGATGATGATGAAGATCGTGGTGATGGTGAAGGAGATAGTGATGGTAGAAGTAACAAGAGAAGAGAGTGGTGATGATGAAGGACGTGATATCGAAAGTAAAAGTGTTGTTGCTGGTAGAGGAGCTGATGGTAGTGAAAGTGGTGATGGTACAGGTGACAGTGATGATGGAAATAATGAGAGAGGTGGTAGTAATGATGACAGAGGCAGTAGTGACAGTGGCAGAGGCATCTATGTCTACTAGGGCAGTCCCTGATCCCCCAACACCACCCATAATGTTAACAAGAGATTGTCCCAGGCACATTAATGTATTGTTGATAGAGTTGTGAACTGGTCCAACCATTCTGTAATACAATTTGGAACTATACCTTTTAGGGCCATAAAACTGTGCATACCATTTGACACAGCAATACCACTCCTAAGTCTGTCCCCAAAAAAGATTAAAGAAAAAGGAAAAGGGTTCCTATGTACAAAAATATTTATAAGCAGCTCTTCTGTGATGGCAAAGATTTGGAAATTGGGGTATGCCCATCAATTGGGGAATGACTGAACAAGCTGTGGTACAAAATTGTGATAGAATAATACTATTATGCTATAACATATGACAAAGGGGGTAGTTTCAGAAAAACTTTACATGAACTGATGCAAAGTGAAGTGAACAGAACCAGGAGAACATTGTACACAGTAACAGCAATATTATAACAATGATAAACTATGAAAGACTTATCTACTCTAAATCAATAAAATGATCCAAGACAATTCCAAAGAACTAGTGATAAAAAACACTTTCCACCTCCAGAGAGAGAACTGATGAACTTTGAATACAGACTGAAGTTTAATTTTTTCACTCTATTTTTTTTGCAATATGGCTAATATGAAATTATATTTTGCATTATTTCACATGTATAATTGATATATTGCTTGCCTTCTCAAGAGGGGAGAGACTGAAGAGAGAGAATTCAAAACTATAAAAAAATTTTTTAATTAAAGTTTAAAATAAATAAATAATAAATTTATTAAAGGGCAAAAAAGATTGTCCCAGGGCAAGGCATTAGAGCCAAGGGATTTTTTTAAAGCACGGCAAGTAGCAATGGGAAGGGACTGTCCACATATTTTTCCAGAGACATGACTGTTTCCTCCCTATACCTCAAGTCTGACCCAAAATGAGAATAGATAAAATGTTCTCAATTTCTCCATCTATACTTCTCAGAACTGACACATTGATGCTTTCAAGGATTCTCAAACCTATATTTCACAACCTTAAATGGCTTGCATGGTCGATTACCAACACACACACATACACACACACACACACACACTCACACACACAGACAGTCTCTGTTTCTCTGCTAGTTTTCTATGTCACATCCTGTAATCCTGCTCCACCAAGCTGGTGGCCTGTCACCCAATAGCACCCATCAGAACTGTATTCTCAATCATGCTAGACTTTGTACTGCTGACAACAACAACAACAAAACAAAACAAAAAAAAACAAGCAACAACAACTAAAAAAAAAAAAAACCAGCATCCATATGACACAAAGTCAAGAAGAATTATCTTACTATGGGTTTAATTTGGCACATGTACACAGCCAATCTGCATGCTTCAAGCCAATCAAAATCTCATTTCAGGGCATAAATTACTTGAACAGGATGTCTTAGACAGATGACATTACACAGGTAAACCAAATCTCCAACTGACTTTGTATCTTACAGCCTCAGCTAGAACACATGTTTATTATGCCTATTCTTTTAAGAATAGGACTTGTGTACCTCTTAAAATTTAAAGGGGATGCAGGTAATCCTTCTACAAGTGCCCTCATCATGAGGCTATGCACTTTGAGTGGTTCTGCCAATAGAGAGATGGACTGTACTAAATCACCCACACTCTCTCACCTGGTTTCCTTCATGACCAACAGATCCTACTCTGAAGATGATGCACCTGGTGAGCACATCCATGGTTGACACGAAATGCAGCATTCACTTCAACAACACACAGAGGATAACATTCCCCATTCCAGGGGAAACGAGGATAAAAAATGACATGGTCCATTCCTTCAAGAAGCTTACAAACTAATAGGGGAGAATACAACACATACATAAATAAATTATACCAGACAAAAGGTGATAGGAATAAAAAGAAGCTGAGCAAAATACTATGAAAATTTTGAGGAGAAAAAGAGATGATTTGCATAGTGAGGAAGGGTTCAAAGAATGCTTCATGGAAGGACCTTGAGTTGGACCTTGAGGAAAAGAAGTCCATTCCAGGGAAGGGAAGATGGAGAATGAGAAGAAACAGAGAGGTTAAGTTTGCCTAGAGTGGACTATTTTAAAGGCAGTAGTTTGAGATAAAGCTGATTGGGTAGGTTAGTGCCACATTGGCTAAAAGGACCCTGAATACCAAGGTCACCAGTTAAAACTTTATTCTGTGGGAATAAAGCCACTGAAGGTTTTTGAGTAGGAATGACAGTATCTCAGCAGTATATTAAGAAGATTTTTTATTCAGTGGTGTGGAGGGCAGATTGGAAAAGGGATGGCCTGGAAATAGAACTGCACTCAGGTTCAGCAGAATTGACCTAAAGCCCCAAATTTGCCACTTAGAAGCTGTGAGAATAAATGTCCTCACTTCTTCAAACTTTAGTTTCCTTAGTGACTATAAGTTCCAGAGCAGGCCTTGCTATTCATTGGTAGAGGATTTTGATCACTGGGAGGTCAGGTCCAAAATTTTATTTTAATTGTTTTAAAATTTTTATCTCATTTTAATGAGAAAAGAATTAAACAAAAACAAGTTGTTGCTATTCTTATTGGCTGAGGTGGAATGAAGTGAATGAATGAAAAAGCCTTTACTAAGCACAATGTGCCAAGTACTAGAATACTACAAATACTACAAATCAAGACTGTCTGCTCTTAAAAAACTCACATTTTAAGAGGGAAACAGCACATCAGAGATTTTCTCTTTGCATAGCTAAGTGTCCTAGCCAGGGTTCAAATTGAGGCCCTCAGCCTCATTAGCACAGGCATTCTAATGAGTTGAACTACCTAGCCTAAGCTAATTTGACAGTAAATGGGCCAGGCTAGTCAAAGCTGTGCCCATACATGAACATGCAAACCCATGTGAAGACCTCCCTGAAAGAGCTCCCCTTTGTTACTACCTACGGCATGAGCTTGCCCCCGAGTATATTTCTGCATAGCTCAGCCCATGGGGAATACCCTTGCCAGCAATCACTATAAATAGAAAAACATGTCAATAGGAACATGTAGATATTTTTTCCTGCTCCTCCACAAGAGCAGAACTGAAGGGAAAGAGAGGTCAGGGAGACAAAGAGGCTGGGGGAAGAAGTGGATTCTTAAATTGGGGTTGGGGTCCAAGGGATGAGGAAAGAATACCATTAATCTGTAGAAGGCAAAGCCCTTCAGAGAGTTTGAACAGCACATACCATGAGGGTTTCTGTCTTTCCAAGATGGGGCACAACAAATTATGAACTATTGGGAGGTGCCCCACAACTTGGCCCCAACCTATTTTCCCAATCTCACTGGAGATATCTCATTCCCTCAGCCTATACTGGATGGCCCAGCCAAAATAGTCTTTTCTCTGTGCCTCACACACACTGCCCTCCACCACTGTCTCCCATGCCTGGAATACACTCTCTCCTCACTTCTCCTCACAGAATTCCTCACTTTTCTTTAAGATCCAACTCAGGCATCACTTTTCACAAAAAGCCTGTCCCAGCATCCCCAGTTGCTAGTGCCCACTCCTTCCCTAATTACCTCCTATTTAACAACTTTGCATATGTTTTGCATTTATTCTGCATATACCTATATAAGTGTTTGTTTTCTCCCTAAAATAGGACATAAACTCCTTGAGACAGAGATGGCTTCATTTCTTGTCTCTGTATTCCTAGTACCAAGCACCATGCTGGCCTTAATAAATGACTGTTGGTTTACTAACCGGCAAGGCAGAGGACAACATTCAAGTGAGCAACACAAAAGGGATAGGTTTTAATATTCCTTTTTTTTTTAAAAAAAAAGTTTTTGATGCTAGAAAATGCCATTCTCCATCGCTTGAAGAGAATTACTCAAATTGCCTGTGAAAACAGTGAAGGCTAGAAGACTACAATGAGCAGCAGTATCGCAGTGCTAACTTTCAAGACAGGGCAGAGAAACTCTCTGGGACAATGTGACCAACCCTATCTCATTCATAATTTTTTTCTAGTACACCTCCTATCAGAAAATAAGTGAGACCAATCCACACCCAGGAGCCAAGCCAAACAGGACGTCTTGCCATGGGCCCTCCCATTTATCTTCACCCAGTACAGCACCCTCCTGACCAAGTATCATTCTCTACCCACCCTCAGGTAATCCAAGAAAAGGCCATTTGGACTGGACCATAGAGTGCTGGATTGAAGGTAATGCCTAATAATAATAATAATAATAATAATAGCCTACAGCTGAGCCGTCCTGATTGGTGAGTCAGTGAATGCAAACCCACTATATCTAGCCAGGCCTGGATCACGTCCAGGCCATCTTTCCATCTTCCCCATCTTCCTGTCCACCTCTTGCTCCACCTCAAATAAAAACTACCAATGTTTCCAGAAAGGGCAGGACAATCAACTACCAACTGGCTTCACTCACCATTTCTGTGTCTCCCCAGACCAAATTCCCTGCTTTGGCCATCACTCCCCTATGTATATTATATCCTCCTATTAGAATGTTAACTCCTTGAGGGCAGGGATCCCCTCACTTTTGTATTCATATCCCCAGTACCTAGTACATAGTAGGTACTCAAGTGTGAGCACGTAGCAGGTGCTTCATAAATGCCTTTTTTTTTCATTCATTCATATACTGGGCAGGGCCTCAGACCACTGTTACTTCCTTCCCTGGGAAAAAGCAGAAAGTCCAGGTTCTAATCCTCACTTCTTCATCCCTACTCTGCCTTCAGAAAGACAGTACAGGAGAGACTGTGGAAAAGGTCTCTGACAATTTTCAGATCAGTAAACCTCATCCAGGTACCCAGTACGAGCTCAGCCCAGAGAGCATGTGATAACAGACTCTCCATGCTTGAAGAAACCCTTTCTCCCCCCACCCCTCCCAAAAAGTCTGTGGACTGAGAAAGAAATTAGTACAAAATTCTCATACGATCAAACCACAGTTAGCCAGGATACTCAAAAAAATAGGCTGTTCTGACAAATCGAATTTTCTGGTTAACTGAGAATTTAGCAACCCTTGTTGAAAAGCTTTGTAAAATGTCAGAGTCACTTTCCTGACCTGGTAATCGTAATTCAATAATGATAACAAACTCTTCCTGATGACTCTGTCTGATAGCCTTAAGGTCATCATTTTTGAACATCAATTCTAATTTCCAGGACTGGGGATGTTAGATATAGGTGGAGTCAAAACTGGGAGGGGTCTGGGTGGGAGGAGAAGAAAGTTAGAACTTTTCTCTGGGTTACAGATATTCCCAGACCATTCTTCCTACTCACAATAGACAGCCCCCCATCCCCACATCTCCTGGTTCTCCAATGCCCTTAAAGGATTTAACTGTCCTTTTCCCATCGTTTAGACCCAGGCCTCCTTCTCTGCCTCAACCACATAGCACTGCCGGGATGGGGGTACTTCTTCACACACACACCCCTCGAACGTGTCCTCCCTAGTCAGCCCTGACTTGCTCCTGCCCCTTATGGCCTGATACTCCAATGTCCTGGTTTTCTGCCCTCAATTCCTTTAACCCCAGGTATCTAATTACAGCTCTGGATTCAGGTAGAAGAAGGAGCTCAGACTGAATGTGAACTTGGTCACAGGGAATACCCCTGAAATGGCTTCTTTTTTAAAAACAAATTAATTTTAAATTAAAAAAGTGAAATTCATGAGGTCTGTTTTTCTTAGCATTTACCATTGCCCCAAAATTTGAGCGTAGGAAAAAGTTATGCTTAATCACAGATTCTAATGTTGGCTTCTCACTAATAAAGATTTATCATAATCATTTGCATTTATATAGTGTTTTACATCTGTTATCTCATTTGAACCACACAACAACCTTATGTGATAAGTAATACAAGTTTCATTATCCTCATTTAATAGATGAGAAAATGGAGGACCAGAGAAGAAAGTGACTGGCTCAAAGTTTTACGGACAGTAGGTGTCAGAGACACAACTTCCTGACTCCAGGTCTAGCATGATAGCCGCTCGGGCCATCCTGGCTGCCAAGTGTATTGATCACCCTTTAAAGCCTATGGGACAGCTAGGCGGCACAATGGATAGAGCAGCAGCCCTGAAGTCAGGAGGACCTGAGTTCAAATCCGGCCTCAGACCAAACATTTGACACTTACTAGCTGTGTGACCCTGGGCAAGTCACTTAACCCCAATTGCCTAAAAAACAAAAAAAAAAACAAAAAAAAGCCTGGAAAGCACTTTACGTACACCACCTTCCTGAATCCTAACAACAACTCTATGAGGATGATGTAAGTATGACTTTCCACATTTTTCAGATAACAAAACTAGGGCCAGAGAGGTTTAAACAACTCATCTGAAGTCACACAGCTAATAATGGCCAAGATGAGCCTCTGACTCCCAAGTTCAGCGTGCTTTCTACTCTAGCATACTGCCTTCAATAACTTATAAATAAGAAAAGGGGATACTAATGCCTTAGCTTGAAACCTAGTAGCATCTCTGGTCATTTTTCAAGCATTAAGCATTTATTTATTTGGAATCACTATGTGCCTAGAATTTTGCATTTTTCTATGACACCAAAACTGGCCCTTATTTTCCCCCTTAATGTAAAACCTCACTTGTAGGATCAACTCCAACACTTGAACTAAGGCTGATGAAGGTAGATGAAGAGATTTCCATCCTAAGAGTCCCACGTACTTGCTATGTCCCAAGGAAACCCCTAAGGGGCAGTGTGGCAAAGAAAGGACAGGTCTTAGAGGGGAATCTGGTTGTGTGACAACTTCCCTGAGCCTCAGTTTTCTCATCTATAATATGGGGATCATAATCCTTGCCCTGCCTAAAAGTCAAAGTGCTTTGTAAACTGTGAACACCCCACAAAAGTCAGGGAATTACAAGTGGCATTAATTGCTTTTTGTGCCTGTGAAGGTATGTGCCTGACTACATTGCAAAACCAAACAGAAAATGATTTGGGGAATTTCCCCGTCATCTTGTTCTGTGCCCAGTGCTTCTTTCTCTACGCCAGAGTGTAGAGACCTCCAAAGAAGGTCTAAGTCATAGTAAAAACAAAGGCATCTTTGCAGCTGCTGCAACAAACTTTTCTTTCTTTCACTTTGGCCAAAGCTCCAAATTTGGAACTCCTTGGCTTACAGCCTCTGGGTCCAAGCATGCCTGTGTTTGAAGCCACCAGCCCAAGCCAGCAAATGGCACAGGACTGTGGCCAGAACAGTTCTAGCCACAGCAAGATTCCATCCTGTCCTTGGAATTCTGAAAGTTATCCCTAACTCGGGAGCTTGTCAATGTGGACACAGCAAAATGTCTGAATTTGAATTCTTGTTCTGCCACTCAGTAGCTAGCTCTGTGACCATAAGCAAGCCATTCGGACTCCTTAAGTGACCCTGGCTTCCTGGCTGTCCAATGAACAAGACATTCCATCTCTAGGCTCAGCTCCTAGAGAATTCTCTGGGCATTCTCTCTGGCTGTCCCCCATGCCTGGAATGCTCTCCCTTCCCTGCTCTGACTATTGACCTCCCTGGCTTCCTTTAAGTCCCAACTGAAATCCTACCTCCTACAGGAAAGCCTTCCCTACCCCTCTTAATTTTAGTGCCTTCTCTCTGTTAATTATTTCCTATTTACCCTGTATTTACCTTGATAGCTTGCTTTGTACATAAATTCATGTATGTATGTATGTATGTATATATGTATGTATGTTTGTATGTGGCTTCCCCCAATAGATTGTAAACTCTTTGAGGGCAGGGACCGTTTTTTGCTTTTTGTATCCCCAGTGCTTAGCACAGTGCCTGGGACCAAGTAGGTGTTTAATAAATGTTTATTGATTGTTTTTATTGCTTGATTAAGTCTTGGTTTCCAAAACAGAGCTAAAAATAAATGGTTGTTGTGAGCAATGATCTACCCCAAGACCTATTCTGATGCCTCATTGTGTTGCAGAGGTGACTCAGGGTTCTTGAAGACTAGTGTGCAGGAAGAAGCATAATCTCTGGCAAGGCTGGCCAAGCTACAAAGGCTTGGAATAGGGGTTCAGTGACAGGCTCTACATGGGCTGCCTGTGACTTGCCAAGGTCACTTTTGACCCTTCACTGTCTCAGCTACAAGGTAAGGAATGTTTTGGTCAGAGCAACACTCAATGATCTTCTATTGGGTCTTTAAAGAGTCACAATCTGCATCTGTGAAGGGACTACCCTCTCCAATGAAATCATAGATTATTAAATCATACACATTTTTGTAGTGCCTATAAAGTGCTTTCCTCACTACTCCTATGTAGTAGGTGAGTGTTATAAGCTCCATTTTACAAATGAGGAAACTGAGGCTGATTATAAACTCCATGAGGGCAGGAACCTGGAATGCACTCCTACCTCATTTCCACATCTTAGAACGAAGCCCTACCTTTCTTTGAGACAACAAAGTCAACGGCCATGCCCTATACCTGATATTTCCTGAAAGGCATGGATTATTTCTAATTTTTAGTCTTTATACCCAGCATCTAGGACACTGACTAGCCTATTGTAAGTTCAAAGGAACCTCTTTCTCTTTCTCAGAACTTAGCCCAGTGCTCTGCACATTGAAGATGATTAATAAATGGTTGTTGAAAATAATAATAGCTAGCAAAGGTCTGAGGTTTTTAAGACACTTCACAAATATTATTTCACTTTTTTTCTCACAACAACCTTGGGAGGTAGGTGCTATTGTTATCCCAATTTCACAGATGTAGAAACTGAGGCAGACAAAAGTCAACTGACTTGACCAGGGTCACACTGCTAGTAAGTGTCTGAGGCCAGATTTGAACTTTGGTTTTCCTGATTCCTGCTCTATTCACTGTACCATCAGCTGCCTCTGCCTAAGATTAACGATTGTATGTATGCTGGGTCTGCCTCTGACAGATGGTGGCTGTATGACCTTGGTCAAATCACTCAACCTTTTAGCTCTCACCACAACTCTCTTAAGAATGTAAATTGCACAGGAGGTGCTGACCTGCTTTGGCAGAGGGAGTTTCTCACCTGGAGTTCCCTATAGGAATCAAAACTATAGGTCATTCAAAATATAGCTAGATATAGATATAGATAGATAGATAGATAGATAGATAGATAGATAATAGATAGATATACACAAACATACACATACGTACATACAGTTTTAAACTGCACTAAGACTTTTGGAAACCCTGTATTTATACACTTATGTTTGTGGTTTTATTTCTTCTATTCACCCAGCTACACCCACAATACAGAATGTGTTACTGCCATTGTGAATAGGCGATAATAATAAGAGCTCACATTGATATGGTGTTTTACAACTTACAAAGTATTACCCTCACACCTCCTCCTACCAAAGAGAAAGAAACTTGGAAAAGAAAAACACAAAAAAGGGCTTCACTTTTCCTTAAGATTGCAACCTAGGCAAATTCACGTGCACAAGCAGAAACTAGTTATTTACACAGTTTCATAAACAGAAAATGATTATTGTGTTTCAGAAGAACAATCAATATGCAAATGAAAGCCCTAGACAATACAAACTGGGCTGTTAAATTCACTTGCCAATGTTTATGAAAAGAAACTCTGGCTCATCCAGACGAAAGCTCTAAGAAAATGCTTAATCAAAAGACACATTTAGGCAGGAAAATTAGGTGAATAATAAAAGATGCCCTGACTTCACTCTCAACCTCTCCCGATTCCCCACCATCCCCCTCCACCACCACTTTTATTCAGCAAGACAATGATGTTGGAATGAGGAGATTCCCCCAGGAGGTGCAGCTGTCCTTCCTTACTCCAGATGGAAAAGGAATAAAACCTTTTGATTAGGGAAGCAGCATCGGAATAATGGAAAGCACCCTAGTTGGAGTCCCAAGACCTGGGTTCTAGTCCCACCTCTGCCCCTTCCCATATATGTGACCTTAGGAAAATCAGTTGACCCCTCTGAGCCTCAATTTTCTCTTCTGGAAAATGGGGATATACCACTTGGTCACAGGGTTGTTGTGAAGAGAGCACTCCGTAAATGTTAAACAAATTAAAAAAAACCCAATAATAATACATTTAATGGCTCCCTCCCAGAGGGCAATCTCTCCCCCGCCCCCATGATTGATTTGGGGTTGAGGGAGAGGTGAATTAAGGAGGATACAGGAGGGCAAGCAGGCCCAGAGCTGGACTGAACAAGGGGCCCAGCCACGTGGGTGAGAGAGTGAGCTTCGGAGGCCCGCCAGGAAATTCCAGAGTTGGAGGCTCCTGCCGCCAGCCGGGGCGCACATCCTGTGTACTTTATGGGGGCACAGAACAATGCACAAGGGGCCAGGCCAAGGTGGCGTAGCCCCAGGACAACAGGAATAGGAAACGACTAGGATGGAGGGAGTCCCCTGGGGGGGAGGAGGGGGGGGGAGGATCAAGGAAGGAGGATTTAAAACCCAACCCCCACCCAAGTATCTGGGCAGGGGGAGGTGCCCCACCCACTACCTCATTCTCCTGCCTCCCAGCAGAGGCAAATGAGAATAAGGGAAACTCAACCCGCCACTCTCCCAGAGAGATTTTGAGTCTTGACCCTCTTCTCTGAGCCCTGACTGTGACTTATGAGAAGTTTATAGCTCCAGCGCTTAATGTTCTCCTTCTGCCACCCACCGCTCCCTCCCTCCTCCGTTCTCTTCCCCCTCCTCCCTTCCACCCACCCCGATCTCCAGCTATTCACAGGCAAGTCAGAGGGGAAGAGAGGAGTGCCAGTCTAGGAGCAAGGAGAGTTGGGTTCTACCACTCACTGGCAGACCTTGGACATGATGCTTCCTCTTTACAGGCCTCAGTTTCCTCTTCTGAAAAATAAAAGGGGAAGGATGCTCTGGATGCTCTCTGAGGTCTCTTCCAGCTCTGAAATTCTGAGATCTGCAGATCCTCGGCAGAGTTTCTCAGGAGAACAGCTTTGACAAAGGTCTCCTGACTCTGGGGTTCCCAGAGCAGTTTGATCCACACCCAGTTCCAACCCACACTGCCCCTTGGGGTTGAGAGCATAGCAATCCTGAAGGCCTTGATCTCAGAGCTCAGTTTGGGAAAATGGACATTCAGAGGACCTAGAGCTCAGGAGGGTGGGGGAACAGGGAGTGGTTATCTTTCCAACCTCTTGGCATCTCCCCCTTTCTCTGAGGGGTTGGGGGGAGGAGGGAGGGAGGGAGGGAAGGGTCTGGATCCCAGATCCAGGTCATGACAGGGGCGCCAAAGGACACAAGGGAGGGATAGCTGTCCAGAATTGTCCTGGAGACTGCCACTCCAAAGGACTCTGTGTGCCCGTCCCCAGAGTCCCAGGGAAGAACAGAACAGAGGCTCCATCCAGCCTCTGACCCAAGGGAGGTAGGGGGAGGGAAGTGACAGATCACAGCCACAGGCTCTGCTCCCCCCCCCCACCTCCCCCACCAACCATGGGAGTAAAGTGGGTCAAGGAGGAAGGAGGGGGGCTAGGGGAGACAGGGGGCCTCTTTCTAAGATCACTAGAGACCCAGGAAGTCAGAGAATTCAACTCCCACCCTGCACCACTGCCCAACGGGTGGGGGCG
>NW_020954571.1:24898247-24908272 GCF_900497805.2 Vombatus ursinus | reverse complement strand
GTGTGTGTGTGTGTGTGTGTGTGTGTGTGTGTGTGTGTGTGTGTGTGTGCATTTACTTCAAATGCTGCCAGTGCTAAGGAGTGGAAGGAAGGGAGGAGGAAGAGAAATATGCCACATGCCAGGGTTACTGGAAACAGGGGAAGAACAGGAAGGAAGAAATAGGCAGGCTTACTAGGAGGTGAGGTACAAACCTGAAGAGATGGACTTAACATGGTAAGATTTGGAGCTGGAAGAGATCTTAATCTAACCGCCATATTTTACAGATGAGAACACTGAGGGCCTGGTCTCATTCTTTTTCTTTGGTTGTTTCCCCCTCAGAGTAAAAATTGAGGCCATCTTACCTTCTTCCTGCCTTCCCCTCCTCCAGTGCTCCTGATTGCTCCCCGAGAGTCCCCCAGAGGGTTACAGAGGGTGGGGGTGGGGAGAGAGGACAACAATCCTGTCAGGACCACAGATTGTGTCTGACCTTGCCCAGCCTGGGAAAACTCGTGACTGGGCTCCACCTTGGGGTGTTTGGACTGCACCCCGTGGTCGGGGGCAGCTGGGGTCTGGCCATCCAGGCAGGGGGGCAGAGTCCAGAGCCAGGCCTCCTGGGGGATGGAAAACATTGCCAGGCCATTCCTAGCAGGCTCTCATCAGCCAGAGGAAACTGTCTGAATCTAAGTCTGGGTCTGAGTCTGAGTCCCAACCCAGTCAGTCAGGGTGGAGGGCTTGGAAGCCCCCAAACCCCAAGAGAATGGGAGGGTGCAATCATGACTCCTAATTAGCCAGCAAGGAGAAAGGCAGAAGGAAGTGACCTACAAAGGCCAGGTGCTGGTCCTGGCCATGAGCCCAGCTCCACAACACCCTGTCCTGGAGGAGCCTAGAGATTACCCATTTGCAGCAGGAAAGGCCCATCTCAGAGTGAGGGAGGGAGATAAGAGGGCAGCCAAATCAGGCTTTGCCTTCAGCCAAGGAAGGCCACTCTACGAGTCAGCACAGTACAATTCAAATGAAGAGCACAGGCTTTTAAATCACAGAACAAGAGTTCACATGCTGGCTCTGTCACCTTGGGTAGGTGGTTTCCCCTCAAGGCTGCAGTTTCTCCCCACTCCCACCCCAGCACCAATCCCATAAAACAAGGGGGGTGGGCCAGATAATACTTAAGGTCCCTTTCAGCTCTAAATCTTATGATCCTACAGCCTGAACCTCCACCCCCTGCTAAGTTTGAGAGCACCAGGACACAGATTTTAGCACTGGAAACAATCATGCTTTATATAATTTTATATAAATTTTTACAATTTATAAAATTATATCATGCTCCAAAATTGGCAAAGGACTTTGCACACATTTCTTTGAACCTCACCCATGAGACAGGCCTTACAAATTATTATACCCATTTTAGAGATGAAGAAATTCAAGCTCAGAGAGATTTAAGGTTTTACCAATTTTCACATAGCTCATAAGTATCAGAATTGGTATTTGAACCCAGACCTTCTTGAATCCAGGTCCTGCATTCCATCCATTACTACCCTGTCATGCTGGAAGGCCTAAGCTAAGAAACTATCCCACTGAGGGGGGCCAACCCCAGAGCAATTTCTACTTTTGTCCATCCCTGGACCAGACAATGTCCAATCATCCTTCTTTCTCTTCCTCATTACCTCTCCCCACCCCCAACTTAGAAGGGGGGGAAGGGTAACATCACCCTAGCAACATGATACAGTCCCGAAATCTCCAGGGTCCTTAGATTCCAGGAAGCCAGAGCAGGGTAGAAGGGGGAGGGAGGGCCAGATTGGAGAATCTGGGTATTGGAGGAGCCACGAAGAGACAGATGAGAGAAGGAGCAGGATACTAGAGGGTACAAACATGAAAACGATGGTAAACCAAGTACTCTGCCCCACCCTGAGGTCTCTGTCTTCAATGTATAAACTGGGACACTCCTACCAGGATTAGAACATTGTAGGTCAGAGATGAAAGGGGAAGGAGGTGGAAAGGGGATAGGCTATGGAAGGATGGGAGTTGGTGGGAAGGCCATCCTGGGGGGACCCTCTCCTTTTCCCTCCCCCACCTCCTGCTTACAGCCCTGAGAGGCCTCCCCCCACCCCCAAGTCCAGGAAAAACAGAGCTGCAGCCTGTGAACCTCCGGTTTCCTGGGCTGGGCCAGTTTAGCCAGACCCTCTCAGGAGAGCCAGGCAGAGAGCAGACAGAGAGCTCTCAACACTCAAAGAGTGTGCTACCATCACCAACCGGACCCCTGAGAGGCACAAGACCCTTCCCAGACCTTCATCGAATGAACCTAAGAGTTTCCAGGAATCAGGGAAGAAGAGCCAATTACTTTCATTCATTCATTCATTCATTCAACAAACAATTGATGAAATACCTATTATGGTCTACACACAATTGGCTCTTCCTGATTCCTGGGAACTGCCCAGCTCCAGCACTGTGCCAGACATTAGGAGAGATACAAAATGTAGCTAAACTGAAATTCCTGACCTCTGAAAGTTTACATTCTACTGGGGGGGAATAATAGGAACTCAGATAACCAAATACATAATACACACAAAGCAGCTTTCTCGGGGGACAGCACTAAGCAACCAAGACAAAACGAGGCCCCATTTAAGAGATGGCCCTTGATCTGATAGCCTTGAAGGAAGCTAGAGATTATAAACAGGGAAGCATGGGAGAAAGTCTATGGAAAGACACAAAGATGGGAATATTATGAATGAAGAAGAAGCAGTCCAGTTTGGTTGGTACATGGTGTATGTGAATGAGAATAACATGCCAAGAAAGGCAGGCTACAGCCAGATCTTCACTTCTACCGCCACAACAAGTATCTCATTTAGTAATGATAATAATAATAATAATAATAATAATAATAGCAGCTAACATTTATACAGTACCTACTATGTGCCAGGTATCTTACTGAGCACTTCAGAAATATCTCATTAGAGCTTCACAATAACTCTAGATGGTAGGTGCTATTATCATCCCCATTTTACAGACGAGGAAATTGAGGTTAAGTGACTTGGGCAGGCTCACTCAGTTAGTAAATGGCTGAGGCCAGATTTAAACTCAGGTCTTCCTGACTCTAGGCTTGGCCCTCTATTCCCTGCTTCATGTAACTACCTCCTTCTCTTCCCTCACACAGCCACCCTACTTCACTTTTTTTTTTAATCTTTTCTCCTGCGTTATTGCAACAGCCTTGCAAAGGTTCCTTCCTTGTCTCTCTCCTCTCCAACCCATCCTGCACAGAGCCATCAAATGATATTCCTAAAGTATGGGTCTGACCATGTTGCTCTCCTGCTCAAGATGCTCTCGCTTCTAGGTAGGACCAAATAAAAAACTCTTCTGTTTGGTTTTTAAAGCCCCTAACAATCTGGCTCACAACTGCCTTTCCAGCACATTTGTGCCCTCTATATTCCAGAAAGATTGCACGACTTGCTACTGTTCCCTCGGCACAACATTCTATCTCTCATCCCTATGCATCCTCTTCTACATGCCTCTCATCCATTTGCAAAAGATGCCTCTTTCTTCATTTCTACTGCAGAGAATTGCTAGCTTCCTTCGAAGTTCAGGGGAAGTACTATTTCCTCCAGGAAACTTTTCCTGAATTCCTACACATTCACACATTCTCATTCTCTCTCTCTCTCTCTCTTTCTCTCTCTCACACACACACACACACACACTCATAGGCATTACACACACTCATTCACACATACATATTCACACACACTCATTTAAACATATACACACTTACACACACATACACAGGCTCACTCATTCACACATACACACACACACTGACATACACATACATACACACATATACATTAGCCAATGCCACCTCTGAAATGACTTGGTATATTTCTATGTACATGTTATTTTCTCCTAAACAGAATAGAAGTTCCTTGAGGGCAAGGAATTTTTTAATCTTGTATCTTCAACATCTAGCATGGTGCCCAGAACATAGTAGGCCCTTACTAAATCTTTGTTGATTAACTGATGGATAAATACTGAGAAGGGGAGTTTGCATTTGATCCTAGTGGCAGAGGCAGGGCTTGTGATGAGACCTGTGCTTTAGGAATACCAATTAGGCAGCTTCCTGAAGGATGGCTTGTTATGTGCCAGGCACTGTGCTCAGCACCTCACAATTATCTCATTTGATCCTCACAACAACCCCAGGAGGTAGGTGCTAATATTATCCTCATTTTACAGTTGAGGAAACTGAGGCAAAGGGGTTAAGTGACTTGCCCAGGGTCACATAGCTACTAAGTGTCTGAGGCTGGATTTAAACTCAGGAAGATGAAACTTTCTGACCCCAGGTCCAGCACTCTATCCACTGCACCACCTACCTGCCCTTGAACATAGTAGGCAGCTAGTAAACAGCTGTTGGCTTTAACTGAATATGTATAAAGAAAATTATACCCAGAATCACAAACTATCTTGGGGACCCTAGAGGAACCTAAATATGACCGGGATCCTGTTTGTTGATTGACTATTGGCTGAATTAACTCTGGTCATAGCCAGTGAAGAAGACATTCATTTAAGGCTCTCAGGACCTATAGCAAAGCCCCTCTGTTATTAAAGTGCTAGATTCCCAGACATCCCACCTAATGAGTACATAGTGATTTAAAATGAGGCTTACTTTCAGTGAGTTTTCCTTTAACAATAATCTTTGCAAGCCATAGCATTATAACCACCTCCACCCAGAATATAGAGGTGCAGGGGGGAGAGGAGCTACCTTCTAAGTATTTGGTTATACCATCCTTACCATCCCCAAGAAGAGACACCAAACTCACAAAGATGTACATCATGAAAATGCCATACTGATCCACGACATCTAGGGCTGGCCAGTCATCCCCATTTCACAGATGTGGCCATTGAGGTACAGTGACTTGCCCAACAATGATGACAAACTTAAGTGGAATGAAAACCACCCAGAAACAGACTGCAGCCGTTAAAAACATCCCAGAAGTTACTAATCAGTGGGTATTTTGTGCCATCAATCCTGGAAGTCTGGAATATAGCACAATTGCAAACAGAATGATTCAGATGAAGAAATGGTGGGGAGAGAAAACAGGGTGGGGTAACTCACAGACACAGTGTTTTTTCAGCCTGTTGGAAGTCTTCTCAGTGGGAAAGTTTAGACTGGGAAAGTCAGGCTTTGGGGAACTGGGCACCAACTGCAAATAAACAAGGTGGAAACAGCTCCCAGAATCCTTCTTCATGCCCATACCCCCAAAAGATTGTAAAGAAGATCACAGGGATGGGAGGGGAGACCCCTATGTCTCAAACTCCTATGCCCAGAAGATTACAGGAGACCCATGGTAATCAGAGGCTGGGGACTCAACAGCAGGCTCCTGTTAATGGGGAATACATGTGAACATTTCAGCAGGTCAACCTTCTCAGCAATGTGGTGTCTAAGGTCCATTTTCCAAGACAGAGGTCCACACCTGGAGTTGTCAGTGTTTCACATGTCTCTTTGCTGGAGTCTGAACTTCTCAGGAAAGGCTTTATAGGTTAAGTGTGTCCTCTGCAAAACCCACCCACCATAATCCTGCCTCTGGCTCCTGAGCCAGACAGAGGAGGGGTAGCTCTGGATGGCTGAGGAAGCCAGCCCTGGGTGGGCTCCTTGAGGGCAGATTTGAGGGTTGCCCACCATCTGCCGTGCCTTCAACTAGATAAATTCAATAATACCCATGGCTCCTGCCTAAGGCAGGGGACAACTGAAGAGCTCAGCTCCCCACCCTCACCGGAAAGGCAGGCAGCTCCCAAGCCCAAGCTTCCTCCCACAAATCTCCATCCTTACCAACAATTAATCAATCAATACATATTTATTGGGAGCCTACTATATGCAAGGCCTTCTGCTTGCTGTGGGGCATACAAAGAAACATAAGACATAAAGATGACCAAAAATCCTGTATATTTGTGCAGAATTTTATACTTTTCCACATGCTCTTCACATCTCTCCTCTCGTTGATGCTCACAGAAACCATCTATGTGTGTGCACATGCATGTGCAAGCACAACCACACACCTATGCACACATAGTTACAGCACAAACCTGCATGCGTGTTGTACAAAAGCACACGTATGTCTGCACATGTATGCAGGCACATAGGTAAGCATATGTATGTTGCTATTCTATGTACATAGAGCAAGCCATTCTATGTGTATGCTGATCTACACAAATAGATGCACACACGAAATAGCAATAATAATTCACATTTCTATGGATCTTCAAAGTTTAGAAGAGCTCTAATTTAAGAGCTAATCTATTCAAATCTAAGAGACTGAAAGTATAAGGATTATATTCTCCATTTTGCAGAAGGGGCTCTGAGGTTCAAACAAAAGAAATGATTTGCCTATCAGACAGTTAGCTGGCTCGGTGTTAAAGTGCTGGGTCTGTAGTCAGGAAAACCCACATTCAAATCCAGCCTCAGACACTTAGTTGTGTGATCCTGGGCAAGTCAATTTACCTGCTTCAGCTTCCTCAATTATAAAATAGAGATTAATGGTAGCAATCTACTCCCAGAGTTGCCGTGAGGATCGAATGAGATCTTTGTAAAGCAGTCATCTTGGTCCCTGGTGCATAGGAGGTGCCCAGCCCCCACCACCATTCCCCTCCAATCTCTAGAGGCTGCTCCTCCAGGCCTTGCCCCTCTGGAGGCCCAGTATCCCAAACATGCAAACATGCAGGAGAGGCACAAGTAGACCCGCACCCACATTACAGACTGCCCTCAGAGGCAAAGACACATGAAGAAATAGCAAATGATTCTTGGGTCACTTTCTCTCACCTATTCTCTTCCTAGTCTCCAGGATAATGATTCGGGTGTCAGGGGCCCTGACTACCCCAAACACACAGTTTCACCAGAAGTATTCCATATGGAGAATCTGCCCTGATTCACGAGACTGTTGAAGGCAGTGCAGTAAAATGGAAAGATCCCAGGACTTGGAAAGCTACTGTCCAGCTGTGTGACTCTGGGGAAACCTCTCCCCGTCTCTGGGCCTCAGTTTCCTCATCTATAAAACAGAAGGATTGGACTAGGTGGTCTCCAAGGGCCCTTCTAGCTCTGACACACTTTAGTTTATGGTTCAAGGGAAGCCGAGGGAATCGGCGAAGCTGGGTAGAATTTTCAAAATAATTAAAACTCCCACACTAGGACAGAGGGGAAGAGGAGCCAAGCCCTGGCCCATCGAGTCTTCCCAGCCGGCCCCCTGCTGCGGCCCCCTTTTGTCACAAAACCTGAGGCCGAGTTATTGTTTAGAAATGAACCTTCCAGGAAAAAGGGGCCAGTGAGTCCTGTTCCCAGGACAATCCCTGCAGAAAGCATCCCCCCAGGGGCTGCCTTCCTGCAGCTCAGAGTGAAAAGACAGAATGAGGCCCAACCAGCAGCCCATCCATGGAGAGGAGGGGCAGGAGGGGGAAGAGACTCCCAAATGCCCCTCCCCAATCCACATATGCGGAATGTTCCTCTCTTCCCCACCCCAGAGCCCCACTGGGCCTGAGTCACCACGAGCAGAGAGCTCGCCTAGCAAGGCTGGTGCAGCCCCAGCACACCTCATGGCCGCTCCTTCTAGGTCCCGTGCCTAAAGATGCTTCACAGTACCCCCCACCATCTTGTTCCCCCTGACCCTCCCACCTCTTCTTTCCAGGGCTTTATCTCTCCGTCAGTCACTCAGCCTAGGTAGGAAAACTGGCTAAGGGAGAAAACAAGACACCACGCTCCCAACTTGCAGAATGATTTTATCAGCCTGATATCATGAAAAGAGCACAAGAACTGGTGTCAGGAGACCTGGCTGCTAGTCCCAGCTCTGCAGCTCACCAGTGGGCTGACCAGGGCAAGCCCTTCCATTTCTTGTTTTCCTCATCCAAAAAATGACGTTACTGCTGACACCACCCACCTCACACAGGAGTGATGGAAAGGGGCTCTGTACCCTAACCATAATACAGAACTGTGAGCCACTATTATTAATTATTGACATCAGTCAGTAAGCATTAATTAAGTACCTACTATGCACTAAGCACTAGAAGACAAAGTAATGTTTTAGGCAATTAGTTTATAAACATTCTTTGCATCGACAAATTAATTCAACTAATCTCTCTGTGGGCCTCTTTAGTTGGTTTCTGAAATGGAAGTTGGCTCTTTGGAGGACACCATATTCAGCCATCTCCTTTTACCTTTTTTTCTTTCTTTCCAACCCCACCTCCCTTCCCCACCACACACACACACACACACACACACACATAGACATAATTTTTGCACATACTTGCTATTAAAAGGAATATTATTTGCTGAAAGAAACTTGCCTGACATCTGCCACTCATTTGAAGGTATGTAAATGACATGTTTGTGACATCAGTAGCCCATCTAATAGTTTTATAACCAGAGTCATTAGCATTGAAATTACTTATTTCCCTCTTTGTAAAAAATGGAATCAAAGGCTTTAATTTGTAAGAAACCTTATACATTGTTTAGCTCAGCTCCTCATATGGTACAGATGAGGAAATTAAGGCCCAAAAAAATGACCTGACTTATCGCAGGCCACACACACAGTGAGTGGTAAATCTAGGATTTTAATCCAATCCTCCAAATCCCAAGACTATTTTCTACTAAAAAATGCTGCTTTAGCATGGGCTGAGGAGCCTGGAGGAGGAGGAGACCAGTAAGCAAATAGTCTGTTAATTCTATGGTTTTATCAACAAGGTAGAGACAGACCAAAAGAGTGTTAATCCCAAGTGCCCAAGGTTGGGCAGTCCCCTAGGCCTGGCCTCCTTTGCAAGCTGGCAAATGTTTGGTCTTTACAGTTTCCCACTCAGGTACCAACCACGGCTGAGAAGAACCAGCCACTGATACCTGTATTGGCCTTTGCTCCTGCAGATTCTAGAAAGGGGCTGCAGCTTTGAGGCAATTGCTCTCTGTGGAATAAATGCCAAAGAGATCAGGAGGAAAGAATTACAAGATGAAGTGAAATGGGTGCTCATTCTTCCCATTCTTCCTTCCCCTGCCCTAGTGACAGCAAGCACTGCATTCTGGACTTTCTAAAGGAGAGAAGGAAAACATTCCCCAACTGACTGGGGCCATCTAAACTGTTGCTAACTTCCTTCTGACACCATGGCCCTGAGGTTAAGAAGCGGGGTGTCTTAGATTACAAGATCAGCTTTCACTAAAGAGTTTAACCAGAATTTCAGTGGCTTAACCTTCTTCTCTAAGCCTAGGATACAAAATATGGACACAGAATCACAGAATGTTTGAGCTGGATGGACTCTGAGAACATGGAATGTCAGAGCTACGTACACCCTTATAAATATAGAATGTTAAAGCTGGAAGGGACCTTAGAACACAGAACATCTGAGATGGAAGGGCCCTTAGACCATATAATGGCATAACTGAAGGGATATTCAAGACCACCTAGTACCAACAACTCATTTTACAGAGGAGGAAATAAGTCAATGTATAAATAGAGGAGAACCACATATTTTTCTCTCTTTATAATTTTTAAATTTTTTTCCAATTTAAACACCAAAAAAAAGAGCATTTCCATATACCCAACAGCAGACAAAAAGAAAACTGTATATGAAACCATGAATCCCTATTTCATACTACTTGTGTTTTTAAGTATATAACAAATGCCACTTGTCCTGCTTATCTGTGATTTTTTCTGAGCCTCCTTCTATTCTCTTCTGTACATTTAAATTTTTTTTTCCCAATGGCCAGAGAAGATCTAATATTAAGGAATCCCTCTTCTCTTCCCATCCAAGTGAAATAAATACAAATCTGTCATTAAGAAAATCAATGCAAGGCAACTTTGGAGAGGCAACATGATATAGGAGGAAGAACAACACAGACTTCCTGTCAAAATAGGTGAGGTTGTTCAGGTCCCATCTATGCTCCCTAACAACTTTGTGGTTATGGGCAGTTTAAACTCTCTGGGTTTCCACTCCCCCATGCCAATAAGAATAATAACATTTGTACTCTCTTTCTCACAAGGTTGTTGTGAGTAAAGTCTTATATAAATGTGAGCTATCAAAATGACAAAAAGACA
>NW_020954571.1:24882085-24898209 GCF_900497805.2 Vombatus ursinus | reverse complement strand
AAAAAAAAAAAAAAAAAAAAAAAAAAAAAAAAAAAAAAAAGGATGGTGCTGACTGGATTCTCTATAGAAGTTACAGGCTCCATGGGATGACTCCCCTAGCTCTTCAAACTCTCCGTTACAGGTCTCAACTTTGGTTGATGATTGGCCAAAGCAATCATGAAACAATAGCTCTTTTACTCAAAATGCAGAGGTTCATGGAGGCAAAGGTGCACCCACGTTCTCAGAGGAAGCCTCTTTCCTTTGGCTCATCCAGCGGTCCTGGGAAGGAAGGAAGGGGCAACGAAGGGAAGAGATGAATGAATATGTGATACGTATAGGGATATATTATTGTTCAGTCATTTTTCAGTCCTGACTCTTTGTGACCCCATTTGAGGTTTTCTTGGCAAAACTACTGGAGTACTTTGCCATTTCCTTCTCCAGCTCATTTTAGAAATGAGGAACTAAGGCAAACAGGGATGAGTGACTTCCCCAAGGTCACACAGGTAGTGTCTGAGGCCAGATTTGAACTCAGGAAATAGGGATACATATATTCTGCATCTGAACTTTGACATCTTTTCAGAGAGGCAAGGTGGCTCACCAGCGGGTGATAAATTAAAAGCTCACTTTTCCACCCAGTTTTTTTTAACCACCACATTTTGAACACAAACCCACTGACAAGAAAAAAATAGCTGAATCAGATGGTGCTCCTGAGTCAGTAACCTGAGTGAATCTGGCCATAGCCCCAAACCCTAATGAGTGATATAGGACACGTATGTCCAACCTCAAAACCTCACTGTAGACATGTATTTCTCTGTGAAATCTATTTTCTCCTTCCACCCAATCTCGAGAGAAGGATATCAAACCAACCATCAGGAAAGATGGCTTATAAAGAGGACTGGATTGGGAGTCAAAAGACGTGGGCCCTAATACCAGTTGTGTCTCTAAATAACTGGACACCCTTGTGCAGGTCTCTTTTCATCTCAGGGCTTCAGTTTCCTCCTTTGGAAGGAGGAAAATTTGACTCAATTTAACTAAATCATTGATGTCAAATTCAAATAGAAACAGGAGTTACTAACCCACATTTAAGGATCCATGTGGGCTGCGTAGTCACTGGGTTTTAAAATGTGACATTAACTATATTTTATTGTATTTTATTTATTTTGTTAAATATTTCTCAATTACATTTTAATCTGGTTTGGGATGTACCCTGCATAGGGTTTGACACCTATGGATTCGATGATCTCTAAGGTCCCTTCCAACTCTGGAATCCTACATTCTAAGATCTATAAGCTCAAAGGATTTAGAATAAGAAAGGACCTTTTGTTATTGTTGAGTTGTTTTCAGTTTTGTCTTACTCTTCATGACTCTGTTTGGGGTCTTCTTGGCAAAAATTGTGAAATGATTTGCCATTTCCTTCTCCAGGTGAGGAAACTGAGCCAAACAAAGTTAAATGACTTGCCTAAGGTCACATAGCTATTAAGTGTCTGAGGTCACATTTGAACTCAGGAAACCCAGTGCTCTATCCACTTTACCACCTAGCTGCCCAGAAAAGAACTTACCAAAGATCTAATCTAGCCTCCTCATTTGACAGATAAGGACAACGAAACCCAGAGAGGGGAAAGGATATGCTCAAGGTCACAAAAAATGTAAATTGCAACAAGGCTAGAACTTTAACCCAGGCTCTCTACCACATAAAATCCAGTGTTCTTTTCCACTAAGGTCATAAGATCATGGGATCACAGGCTCATAGCTCTAAAGCTGCGAGGTACTTCAGAAGCCATCTAGTTTAACTCCTTAATTTACAGATAAGGAAACTGAGGCCTCATGAATCCAATGCCTCGATTTTACAAATGATGAGACTAGGGTCCACAGAGGCAAAGCAGTCCAAGGTTGTAAGTATAAGAGTCAGAATTTGAACCCAGGTCCTCTCTAAATCTGGTCCTCTTTCTTCTATACCCCATGTTCTAGGGTCCCCTGAAGGTGTTCATGGTTCTGTCAAGAAATGAAAAGTATGCCTGTTAGATACAAACCTTGAGCCAGAGTCAGGCTACCAAGCAAGCCTGCCAAAATCATACTATAGGCTCTACGGGCTCCTAGAAATATGAAAGTAGCCCAAATTCAACTTTGAACTCAGTGGAAGTCTCTCTACATGAGCCCCAGGTTGTCTCTCTGAACTGGTCCCTATCAAATGCTTTCCTTCCTAATCCTAATGACCAAACCAAATCCCTGTGGTTGCCATCCTCACTTTTTCCAAGGAGGCCAGAGTGTGGATGGGAAGTAAGGGACTTAGGAAGAAAGAAAATACTTTCTCCCAAAGTCAAGGGCAGGCAATCCCAGCCCACTCATTTCTGCCTGTCACCATCGACAGCTTTGACAGCTCAATAGGTTCTTGGCCAAAATTGGGGAGTGTTCTGCATTGCTGGCTCCTCCTTCACTCCTTTATCCTTCCTCTATCCTCTCACCTCTCTACCCCAAGGGTGGATTTGTTCATTCCGCCCTTCCCTATCTGGGCAGTTGGCAGTGCTGGGGAATTTTTCCCGTTTCTTTTCTTTTTTGGTAACCAGAAAATGTCTTCCTGATGGCTCTGGATATGGGTACATGCCTGGTCATTTTCAATACATTTTTATTTTTTAATGAGAGAGAAGAACCTGCCCAAACAACAAAAAGCCCACACAGAACATTTGCAGGATGAATTAAAAGCAATTAATGAAACAGCTCCAACAAAGGCGTCACATCTAATCATCAGGTAGCTCCTTTGTACTCAGATATGTCAGTGGGGGAAGGACCTCTCAATGCTTTCTTTGCTTATTTCTCCTGAAACACAGGCCTGGGTTGTACACACCCACACACATACACACATACCCCTACACACATACACACACACACACCTGGTATACATTAAAGTTGAGAAGTTGGCTTCCATTTATCCCTTCACTTGATACGTGCCTTCTCTCCAGTTCACCCCACCAAGGAATCAGACCTTGCCTTTTCTGCCCCTCACCATTCTCTTCTTACCAACTCCATCCTCCACTTACAAGCTGCTCGGTCTTGGGCAAGTCACTTTTTCTATAAGCCTTGGTTTCTACATCTGTAAAATGGGGATAATTATTACTGCCCCATTCACCTCATATAGTGTTGTTGCTCAGAAAATCAGATAAGATTGTGGAAACCAAAGGATATTATTAAATGTTATATATATATAGGGATATTGCTTCTCCTGCCCCTTATTTTAATCAGTTACTCTCTCTCTCACTCTCTCTCTCTCTCTCTCTCTCTCTCTCTCTCTGTCAAAGGAACAAGACCCTTTTCTGGGTTTTGGTGAGCATGCCTGGATTGATTAAGATTATAAGATCACAGACTTGGGAGGGATCTCAGAGAACAATGAGCTAGTTCCCTCACTTTACAAATGAGGAAGCTAAAATTTAGGGAAGTCTTGCCCACGGCCAGAGACATAGAAAATAGTCAAGCTGAAATTTAAATTTAAATCCAGATCCTCCGTTTCCAGATTCCAGTGTTTTTTCTATTATACCTCCAACTTTATCAGCCTATAATGAACTTCAGTTTCTACTTCAAATGCCAGCTGTCTTGCCCATCCCCACTTCCATGCTCTTCTTGCCATGGGGTAGGCAGCACTTCCCAGAATGACTGGGTACTCTTGACAGAAATCAATCTCAAAACCGCCAATGCAGGAGTCATGGGACAAATACCCTGAAACTTGGTCTTATGGGGTATAGAGTTGCCTATTACCTTGGAGGAGGTAGAGTCAGTCAACAAGCATTTATTAAGCAGTTCTGTGTTCCAGACACCATGCCAAGTGCTGCAGATACAAAGAAAGGCAAAAGTCCCTGACTTCAAGGAGCTCACATTCTAAACAGGGAAATAACATATAAACAACAACATACATACAAGACATTGTTGCAAATCATTTTTCAGTCATGTCTGACTCTTTATGACCCCATTTGGGTTTTCTTGGCAAAGATACTTATAGTGGTTTGCCATTTTCTTTTCCAGTTCATTTTAGAGATGAGGAAACTGAGGCAAAAAGGGTTAAATGACTTGTCCAGGGTCCCAGAACTAATTAAGTGTCTGCCATACAAGATATACACAGTGTAAATGAGAGGTAATCTCAGAGGAAAGTCACTGGAGGGGTAAGGGAGCTTGGAGGAGACCCTGAAAGGCCTCTTGCAGAAGGTGAGGTTTGAGCCGAGTCTGAAAGAAGCTAGAGAAAGTAAGAAGCAGAGGTGAGGATTTTATATTTATTCCTGGGGGTAATAGGGAGCCTTGTGAGTTTAATGAGTGACATATTCATTATGTTCTGGTTGGGTTCTTTAGGAAACTCACTTTGGCAGCTAAGTGGAGGATGCATTGGAGTAAGGAGAAGACTGGAGGCAGGGAGATCAACCAACAGGCTATTGCAATAGCCCAGGGGTGAGGTGACGAAGGCCCTCACCAGAGTGGCAGCCATATGAATAGAAAGGGATATATATGGGAAATACAGTAAAGACTCAAAATTAGACTTGGCAACAGATGGGATAAGTCAGTTGGGTGTAAGTGAGGAGTCAAGGATGACTCCTGAGGTTATGAACCTGGGTGGATGTTGATGCCTGTAACAGTAATAAGGAAGGTGAGGAGAGTAGAAAATAAGGAAAGATAACAAGTTCTGTTTTGTATAAGCTGAGTTTGACAAGTCTACAGGACATCATTACCAGATGTCCAATAGACATTTATTGAGGCAAGAATGGAAATAAGGAGAGTGTTTAGAGCTGGACAAATAGATCTGAGAATCATCTACATAGAAATGATCACTGAATCCAAGGGAACTGATAAGATCACTTCTAGATGTCATAGAGAGAGAGGAGAAGGTCCAGAACAGAGACATGAAGAATACCCACAGTTAGTGGCCATGACCTAGAGAAAGATCCAGCAAAGGAGAAGAGTGGTCACATGAGTAGTAGAACCAGGAAAGAGCACAGTCCTGAAAACTCAGAGATGAAAGGGTATGAAGGAGAAGAGGGTGATCAATAGAGAGGTCAAGGAAAATCTGGATTAAGAAAAAGTCATTGGATTTGGAAATTAAATGTTCATTGGTAACTTTGTAGAGAAGTTTCAATTGATGGATGAGATTGGAAGCCAAACTGCAGAGGGTTTAGAAGAGTGAGAAAAGTAGAGGTACCAATAGCAGACAGCTTCCTCAAATGTAGGACAAAAGGAAGAGCTATAGGAAGAGAGCTAGTAAGTGTGACTTAAGGATAAAGTCACAAAGGAAGGATGAATGAAGAATAAATCAGTGGGACTAGGAAGTAGAATCATTAGGTTTGTTGTTCACAACAAAAGAGGACTTTAATTTTGAACAAAGAGAGACGACAAGGTGGGGGGGAGAAGATGAAGCATGGAAAAAAAGAGTAGAGGAGGCATGAAATATGAGAAGAAGATTCAGGGTGAAATGGGACACATTTGGGGGTGAACAGGAAGCCAGAAAACAAAAGTGATTAACACTTTGTCTTCCCTACCTTGGATAACAACTCTTTTAGTATCATCACCCCCAAGCCCATGCTAAGGAAGCAGGGAGAATAGGCATATTTTGTAGAAGGAAGGCCCACCCCCAACAGTTAGGGGTCCAGGAAGACTGAGTCATGCTCCTCTACTGCCCCCTTCAAAGAAGAATCTAGAAGGAGGAGTAGAACATGGAGTAGGAGTTTAAGACATATGGAGAATAGAAGTCCTGGCTGAAACTTAGAAGGGGCTGAATTATACATTCATTCATGTTTTCTTTCATTCAATAAATATTTACTGAATGAGGACCAAATGGAGAACCATGAAAGTCTTGGCATGGTAGGAAATCTAATCCATTCAGTAAAATGAAAAGGACTGGGAGACAGGAGACCTAGGATTTTGTCCTGGCTATGCAACTAACTAGTTGAGTAGCCTCAGGCAGGTTGAATTTTCTCTTTCCTAGGCACAGTTTATAACTCTGTAAATGAAGAAGGGGGGAGGGGAAGGGAGAGCGCTAAACTCTGACATTAGACTGTAGGTGTAATTCTATATGCTGAGGCAGCTAGATGGCACAGTGGTTAGAGCACTGGGCCCAGAAATCAGAAAGACTTGAGTTCCAATCCGACCCCAGACACTTATTAGCTGTGTGATCTTGAGCAAGTCACTTAACTTCTGTCTACCTTAGTTTCCTCAACTGTAAAGTGAGCATAATAATAACATTTACTTCTCTGGGTGGTAGTGCCCATCAAATGAGATAATAATTGTAAAGTGATTAGCACAGGGCCTGGAATATATTAGGCACTTAAAGTTTCCTTCTTTCCTTCTAAATCATCTTCTCTCCTCTGCTAAAGAATTAGACAAAGTGCTGTTCAAAGCCCCAAGGCAGAGGCCCTGCTGAACAAGTCCCAAGGCTTGGGGTGTGACCAGTCCCCTCTCAGAGGAAGCAAGGTCCTTTGAAAAGGCTGCCCTGAGCAACAGAAGCTTGGAAACTGCCGGCCTAGCAGCTGTACTGGAGTTAATGCCCTTTCCCCAGGGAACAGGGACAGAGATCCTCCAGCCTAGGGTCCCTCAGGTGACTACAGCCTGCTCCCCTTCTTTCTGCCCCCCTACTCCCCAAGAGAGAAGGCTCTCCTCCCTCACCCATCCCTGAGGGACCCACTGGAGCCAATCATTCTTTTCTCCCCTCCCTAAGTTCATCCCTGCACTCCCCAGGGAACAGAGACAAAGCAAACTCTCTCATTCAGGAACCAGAAATGATTTTTTTTTCTGTTTTGTTTTGTTTAAGTACAAAGATCTGCATTCTCTCCCAGAGCCCAAGTGAACACAAGCTTGCTGTAAACAGCAATAGCAGGAGGGGTTCCACAAGGCTGGGCCAGTCAACTGCTGGGGAAGCCCTGGATATTGTCTGTTTGCTCAGACTTAATTCACCTGGCCTGCTCAGCCTTCCAGACCAGAGAAAACCCTGTCAGATGATGCCTTTGCCTGAAATACACACAAATGACCATCTATTAGCCTTCAGGCAGGTAATTCAGTGCAACAGGAGTTTGGTGAACAGTATGTTTTATTTAATTAGGATGAACAGAAGAGATAAACCTCACAGCAGGTCTAGTAATGACAACAAGCAAAAAAATAATTCACGCCCAGGTAACAAAAGTGCAAGTTTCAATTACATTGAAAGCTGGGGGAAAAGTTGACTTAGCACCTCCAAGGAGGAAAAAGAAAATAAAAAAATTTAAATGCACAACCCGTGACCCACAATTACAATCTGGGAGGGAGCTGCACCTGATCAGGCCAAAATATGAGGCATTTGCTGTGGTTTTCACTGGGGCTTTTGTCTGTTTCCCCTTCCCCATCAGAGCAAAACCACACTGTGTAGTTGTTCCCACTTGGAATCAATCTGGACTGCAAAAGCAGTGAAGGAGCAATCTCCATTCTAGGAAGCTGGTGAACATACTTAATAACTGCATTTCAGCAGTCACAGCCATTTCTAATGTCACTAGCCAAAGCTCACATGTAGCCAGATGCAGAGATTGGGGGGAGAGAGGGAGAGATGGAAGGATTCTGCTCTGGTATCATCCCATTGACCACTCCAGACTTTAAAAAGATGCAGTGTGGGCTGAGCCCTTTCTGACCTTCATAAGCAAATGAACCCCTAGTTACTCCCATCAGTCCTGAAACTTTGAAAAAATGACTTCCCATTACTGCAAATGCTTCAGCATCCTGGAAACACACAGCTATCTGGGGAACCCTCACCTACCCCAACACTAGAAATCTTTTCTCATCTTGACAAAAAACCAGTCCCAGCTAGACTTTGCTCTGGTCTACATGCTTTAAACAGAGTCATATTCAGCCAAGGAAAACTCAGGAAAACCCAAGTTCAAATCCTGCCTCTGACGTTCCCAGGTGATGGACAAGTTACTTAACCTTTCTGCACTTATTTCCTCATCTGTAAAATGAGAGAGATGGACTAGATGGATGACCTCCAAGTCACTTCCATTTCTAAATCTATGATCCTATGAACCCTGTGAAGGTAGGGACATTCCCCCACAAAGCATCTATAACAAAAGATCTTTGCAGTTCAATAATAATAAATACTTGTTATGTGTATGAATGAATGAATGAGGAAGAAAAGTGTTTTGTATAACCAAAAAGATTTTTATTTAAATTTTTTCACCTTCCTCCCTCCCCATTTCACCTGTTCCTAGTCTTTCCTATGTTTTTGTCACTTTGAGTAAGGAAAGCTCTTTTTTTATCATCCATCAATAACCTAAATCTGGGTTTTTTAGTTGTATCAGTCCCAAAACCTCGGTTATCTACAAATGGGAAATTGGTGTTCAATTAGTGAGCACATATATCTACAAAGCACCACTTTAGATCCCAGTCCAGGATATGACATGAACATCTGCTTTCACTTCAAGATATTAATTTGCAATTATTGGAGAAAAACAAAATTAGTCCTGACAAATTGCTGGTGAATATGTGATCTTGTCAAGTGGTTCATAATAATAAGTTAGGGAGCCAGCAATTAACATCCCCAAATAAAGTTTTCTGATGGACCCTTGTCAGTTTGAAGCAAAATGGAGGGGACATTCTGGGAGCTGCCCTGTAATTCCACATGAGGTCTGGAGAAAACAATAATAAGACTTCTCATCTAGCCAACACTGTCAGGTAACAATCTCTTCCAACCGTTAGGATTAATGGATACTATAGTGAAAGAACTTGGAGTCTAACCTTCTGGAGAGAGGGAGAAACTGGAGCTAAAAATCTCCACCCTTAACATAGCCTATTTATACAATTATTATTCTCTTTGTGCTTTCTGCTAATAGTTCACATTATAGAACACCTGACCATTAACAAAGCACTTTGTAATTTGTCCCACCCTTTCACAAGCTGTAGTCACTTCCACTGGCCTACAATGAATGAAAATTTGTGCACTGAGTTGGTCCTTACCAAGAATGAATTTCCATCAGCAAACCAATTCAGCAATGCAGACACATGCTCCTCCAAGAAGCTAAATGGGAAATTCTAGCTAGAAATGCCAAAAGGAAACACCAATAGATTTTATGAATCTTTCTAAATGTTTTAGTAACCTCTGCTCTAAACCCACTGTTAGAAGTGGACAACTTCTGCCCGGTTATGCCCAGGCCCACACTTTTGATACCACCTGGGAATCCCTTCTTTCCAAAACATTTTCAATCACTAATCTCGAGGAATCCAAATGACAAGAACAGCACACAAGATAAGAGAATATCAACAGTGTAATCTCACTTGAAGGCTTTCTGTGTATCTTGGCTGCCCTAGTCACTGTATCAATAAGTAGAAACTGAAATTTGAATGAGCAGAATTAACAGATAATGACGATGTAATCTTTGAATTGGAAAAGTCAAAATTGAACCGAGTGAATACATTTGTTCTGGGGGTGGGGGAAGGTGGAGGGGAGGGCATGTGTTTTTCTCTCTCTCTTTTTATTAAGAAAGAAAATTATATCTTTAAGACAAGAATGAAAGGCATTGTTACTTCCAAAGTCAACTCTGTAACTGAGCTCCGACATTGTATAATTGACTTTGCAAGCAGAACAACAGCAATATAACAAAGAAAATGTCAGTGTTTTCACAGTGCTAATCTATAGCACTAGGAGGGCCTCCTGCTGTCAGGCAGAGCTGACAATACAATAGCTTTCAAAGGGATATTACCATCATGCTTTTATTCTTGACATCAATCAAGACAAAGAGAATCCTTTTCAGAAGACATTAAAAATCAAACCTTTGGTAGAGAAGATAGGTAAAACAGCCTTCTTTTAAAGGAGACCGTTCAGGGCAATCAGCTAATTTGAGGGCCTAGAAAGGGGTAGAGTATTTTTATTTACTGAGTGTTATAACCCCAAGACTACAGGCTGCCTGCCCACAAACCAGGCAGGTAACGAGCTAAATCAAAAGTTTCTGTCAGTCTTTCTCCATCCCACCCCTAAGAAAGGAAAGCAGGAAAGGATGACAACCTGGACTGGGACTTCAAGGAGGATAACTAAGCCAGACTGAATTAGTGCATTTTTGTGCAAAACAGTTTGATTACTGACTCTCATGTTTATGCACAAAATACCATTGCAATCTGACAGCAATTTGCAGAATTGTCAAATTCACCAACCAAAGTACATCTGCTATTTTCAGTCGTGTGCCAACAGGAATAGAGCTCCTACAAACTGCACTGAAGTAGTTGTTCAATGAAAATTTCTTAGAACCTCAGTCCCCCTGGTTCTGTTCCTTTCTCTGAACCTTTGTGTCAGCCTGAAATGTTTTTAGAAAAATGAAGTTTGTTATGCAAGTATCAGGTCCCATTAGGGCAAAGCACCCCATAAACCAAGATTTTCCAATCATAACCTTTACCAAACAAAAGATCTATAAACGGTCCCCTAGCTAAATATGTCAGCAGAAAGCATATCTTCCTAGATTCCCTTTTGATTTGTTTAATGAAAGACTGCTAAAAGGTGTAATGCGGAAATGGACAGTGCTTATTGTGGGTCCAGGACCAGGAAAAGTTAATGTTTATACATGTTAATTTGTGGTACATCACGATTTCCTCTTTCAAACCACTGAGGATATCACAATAGATATCATCTGCTCTCCAAAGGACAGAACCAAGATAGCTAGGGCCATCACCCACCTTCCATATGCTCCAGTTAGGGTTTGTGGGGACATCTAGTCAAGGGGTTTGCCAGTCTACACCTGGGGTGGGAGAAATGGAGAGATGAAGAGGACGGAACTCTAAATCCTAATCAGGAGATTCCATCGAAACTCAGAGACCAAGGAGAATCTCTGAATGAAGACCCTAGGCAGATGGACAGGCTGACTTAAATAAATAAATGAGGACAGTCTCTCCAAAATAGAGGTGGTTACTATGTCAATATTTACTACAAAAAAGGAAGTTTTTACGTTGTAGACAATGGGTATGATACACTATTCTTTAGACAGTGTTTAAATAACAGGTACTAAGAAATTCCCTACAAAGAAGGGTAAAGAAAGAGAGAAGAGAGGACACCATCAATGACTCTGAAAATAATCTCCCCCTGAATCAGCTTTCTTCAAAAGAGCAGGCAGAATGTTCCCAGTATCCACCTTACTGCCGGTTTGCTTTAGTTTACACTTTCAAATGAACAGTTAAAAGAAATCGATTTATCTAATTGTGAGACTATTAAATCCTACATCGGGGAAGAATTCAACAGCTATCTCCTTAAAAACAACTGGCTACCAATATGGCATTTATTGCACATTTTTGTTCAAATTAATCAGATCCCTTGGATCTAAAAACCCCCATTGAGAGCCAAGCAAGCTTGTACTTAAAAGACCTTCACTCGGATTTAGTGATTTCCCCCCCTCCATCTCCTCATTTTTTTTTTCATAGTGGAGCATACCACAACATCTCCATGAATTAAAGGAATTGCCAGTACTGGATGGTTCTGTGGAATTACTTTATTACTGTAATGTCACTGGCATTTTGCACCTCTCATTATTAATACACAGTACACCTTATGCTTCTCTGTTTGGAAGGATTCCACTGCCAGGGGCACATAGTTATCTTATTTTACTGCTTATTAAGTTTTTGCTAGGAAACAGGTGTAAGAATCTAAATAGCAATTACTAGACATAAAAGATGTTCTAGTGAATGAAACAAGTCATGTTTTCCTGTGATTGAATCGAGAGGCAGGAAAAAAGTCCTGAATATAATACAGTCTGAGCGTTCCAGACCAAGCTACAAATGTTACGGAATTTATAAAGGGTTTTTCCCCCTCTCCTACGAGATCATGTACATTTAACCAAACAAATCTTGACAATTTACACTTGTATTTGGTCTCTGTTGAATCAGAAAACCTGTAAGCTCAGAATGCCTCTATTTATTACATCTCAATTATTTCCATGGAAACATGTGCTGTGACAATCTACGCTGTGCCCAACTCCCCCGACCTCCATCCAAATTTATAAAAATGGACTTTTTAGAAGCTAAATGTTGAGAGGAAAGAAAGGCCCAGTCAAGGGATGAAGCAGAATCTCCGGAGGACAGATAGGAATTTGGGTGCTGAGTCTGAACATAGTGTGTCCAATAATTAATAGTTGGAAATTCAATTAACAGTGAATTTATGCTGAAAGTGGAAATATATGCAGCATTCATTACAAATTATTCAAAACTTTTAAACCCAGGTTGAAAAAAATGTATTAATTTTCTCTCCAAATTAATAGGCTGTTGTGGGACGGGAGGCAGGAGCATCAAGGCAACAGATCATCTTAATGTTGAGTGGCAGAGATAACTGCCAGGATAATCATTACTGAGCCACCTGATATAATCAGGAGAAATAACATCAGCGAAGAGTGATGACTCCAGCACAGAGAATGAGGCCAAAATGATCAAAGTAACAAACAGGGCGAGCACAGTGAAAACTGCCACACTAAGAAGGAATCAAAAGAGGGGAAGCTGGAAAATAGCTCAGTAAATGGCATTCTTCTGAAATTCAGGGGTGGCTTTTGAAAACTGATGCTGCTATCCCCCTCTAAAGTATTGCCTGGGTGTACAGGGTATGAGCTGTGTTTCCCAATTGATAGACAAACACTGTGACACTCAGTGACACCTCCAGAAAGAGGAGGGGGGGTTCTGGGGTTCTGTTTTGGTGGAGCAAGTCACCATCTGAGGCCTGTTTGATTTTCAAAGCTGCAATTCCTGTGCTTTCAAATAACACTTTCAGAACATCCATTAGAAATAGTTATATTTCTGTCTTCCCTTCCTCCTATGGGCTCTCACATTTCAGAGATCAATTACAGCAAAGGACTTTCAGAGCAGGTTGAGCGGTGCTCTCTAAGTCCACAATGCCTCACTGTTAACCCTGACACACAGCAGTGAAGGCAAAAATACACTGTTATTCCTTAAGAAGCGCCTTCAAGCATCTTTAAAGGTGAGGACCTGGCTGTTTTAAACACTTAGTGTGGAGGTGTCCACACTTAGTCAAACACTTTTTAAATATTGTTTCCTGAAGGGTTGGAGGGGGGGCTAACTCTTGAAGATTAACGAATGCTGACCTACCAAAAGTCTTATCTACATCAAATTAGTACCTTCCCTTTATATTCATTCCCTCCTAGATAAATGACCACACCTCCACCTACTCCCCTCAGAACCAAACTAAATAAAAGATTAAATAGAGAAAGACAAGGTCTTTGAGGGTCTTTGTCAAATGAAAAGAGAAATAGGTTATATATAGCACTGAAATCTCTGATACAGCATCAGAAACAAATCATGTGGTTTGTTATTTACTGTAGTTTAGAGAAAGCACCTTACTACTAGTTGAGATTTTAACCTGTCTTTTCCTCATCAGTTAACTTTCATTTTTCAGCTAGAAAGCCATTCTCCCAAGACAGCAAATATGCTCTCCCCCATGCCTCTTATTCTCTCTTTCTCATAAGACATTTTAAGCTTGATTTCACAAAAAAACTGAAGATAAATTTTTACAGAATCTTCCAGAGAAGTCAAGTAAGCTGGTTTAGCAAACTAGGATGCTCCCACATCTCTGCATAATTGTGAACTGAATTTATTCTTGGTTTGAACCTATTACCTTCCACAGAAGGGATTGGTAGTGGTGGTGTTTTAAATGAGGAGCTTTGCAATTTTTTTTCTGAATTATCTCCTCCTGATGAATTTAACATAGATTAACTGCCCAGTTCTAAAAGAACACAAAGGCATTTCTGACCAGTGGTTCACATCCTGTATGTTTGCATGGTTGCCTAAAGAAGATCTTGAAGGTTGTTAGTTACGAGTACAAGAGAGAGGTAAAGTCAAATCTTACTTCAAGTTACAGAACTGGTCCATTCAGGAAGGATTTAAACATGGACCTTTCCCTCGATCTCCCCCCTCATCTTAACCGATTAAATCTACAAACTCCTAAAATTTTAGAAAGGGAGTCAACTTTTGCAGCAGCTCTCCTTTCAAGTTACATTTCTCTCAAAGTTACCTAGAATAAATAAGACCAACTTCACCTAAAAGGGGAGAAAACTTAGATACATTTACTTTGGAGTTCCATCATTAACTTCTAGCTGTTCTTGGCTGCATCTTTTTAATGGTGTTCCTAGGCTCCCTTTTGGAAGGACAGTGATTCCTTACCCCACCCCCATAAGCCCATTCAGTTCTCCGATGCCCCTTTGCTCCGGTATTTAAATTCATGACATCCAGACCCGAGAGAAGGAAGAAGGGAGGGGATGAGGAGGTGGGGGAGAAAGAGGGTTCCCTATCTCCGTTCTGCTCAACACACCAGGAAATTAACTTTTTGGAAGGACCTGGGCTCTGGCACCTACCTCTAATGAAAGGGTCATAAAAATTAATTTTTAATTAGTGAGGAAGGGAGCCAAAGATCCCTCTTCTCCAAACCTAACCTATACACATCATATAATCCCTAGGGGCCACGCTCGCTTCCCCTCCCCCATCGCCTCCATCCTAATTCTAGAGCTCAGCGGGAGAAGGATGAGGAGCACCCAATAGTCGGGGGGAGGGGACAGAGAACCACAAAGGCCAGGCTTGATGCCCTGGGGCTGAATGCGAAGGCTCCATCCAGGAGCTGAAAGGGGGGAAGGGAGTGAGGGAAAGATTCAGCACTTCCCCACCCCCACTGCCCAAACCCCCTCTTCCTCTAGTCTAGGGGAAGTTATTCACCCGACAGCAATGGACCACAGGGGTTATAAGGCTGGAATTATAGATACATATGTATATGTATCTATATATGTATATATGTATATTTTGTATATATCTTATATATGTATATATACACATTTATATTGTATTCATACCTACGTAAAAACGTACATATGTGTATGTACGTACACCTCCACATATCTACATAGCATTCAGTGTATCCCAAGAGGGCAGGGGGCGGACAGGAAGCCCATAAATACGCTGTGGAGGTAGGCCGGCCAGGCAGAGCCAGGAGTTGGCGTGTCTGGCCTGGGCCTGGGGCTGAAGGGAGGGGGAGTCGCGGGTTGCGAGTTCGGCGCCCTGGAGCCCGGCGCGCCGCGGGTAGCCAGAGGGGGGGAGGGCGGTCGGGATGGAGAGCTAGGAGATTGAGGAACTCTTCCAATCCCTCTTGGGGCATGAGGAGCCCCAAGACTTAGAGGCTGCCCGCTCCCCCGCCCCCTGCTGAGCTCTCAGTGGGGCTGAAGAGGACAGGGACACACCAGACAATAACCCACAGAGCCGGAGGCGCGTTAGCTCTAGCGGCCTCAGTGGAGGGGGGTTGGTGGGGTGGCAGGAAGTGAGGGGGCCGGGTTGGGGGGAATAGGGGGGCCCGCGGTAGGGGGCCTGGAGAGGCGGAGGAAGCTGGGGAGCCCTACTGGCAGGAGGTGCGATGATGAAGAGAACTGGGCTGGGCAGGGAACCTGGAGAGGGGGCGGAGAGAAGGGCGCGAGGTGATCCATGGGTGGGGGGGGTCAGGCTGCAATACTGTCCCCACGTCTCCAGAAACAACAGCGGCAGCCGCCTCCTGCTTTTCTCACTCGTTCCCCACACCCCTCGGATCAAGGAGGAGGAGAAAGCAGAGGGAGGCCCGGGGGGCCGGCGCTGGGGCGACAGCCGCAGCTGCCTCCTTCCCTCCTTCTCCTCCTCCTCCTCCTCTTCTTCCTCGGCGGCGGCAGTGATTCGCAATCCCCGCCAAACCCGGGCCGTACCCCTTGATTGGTCACGCGGGCCGACTGGCGGGGGCCCGGGGACCCAGACGTGGGGGAGAGAGGAGAGATAAGACTCCCCCATTCCCCCATACAAACACACTTACACACCCCGAGTCTGGAAGCAGCTGGTAGGGGGACCCAGGCGCAACGCCTCCCCGAAGACCAGCAGCCCCTTCTCCCCCGGCCCGGGAGAGGGGGAGAATTGGAGAAAGGGAGGGTGTCCGCTCCGCGCTCCCCTCCTCCTCTCCTTTCTCCTCCTCCTCCTCCTCCCCCCTCCTCCTCTTCCTCCTCCTCCACCTCCTCCTTCTCTCTCGCTCGCTCGCTCTCTCTCGGTCCGCCCGTCCCTCCCTCTCCCTTCCTGTCGGTTCCCTACTCACCTTTCACCGAGCGCGGTTTGGCTTGCTTGCGTCTCGACATGTCCGGGGCTTCGGGCGCTCCCTCTTGCTCAGCGGACTGCTCCCCCCT
>NW_020954571.1:24881916-24882036 GCF_900497805.2 Vombatus ursinus | reverse complement strand
CCGCCCCCCCGCTGGTCCCCCCCCCTTCTCCTCCTCCTCCTCCTCCTCCTTCTTCTCGGAAACTTTTTTTTTGCAGCCGGGTCGGCGGCTGCGGTGAGCAGATCGATGGTTCGGGGCGGC
>NW_020954571.1:24881695-24881798 GCF_900497805.2 Vombatus ursinus | reverse complement strand
ATGATGATGATGATGATGATGATGATGATGATTTGGGGAGGAAGGTGCTAAGGCCGAGGGGGGTGGCGCTGGGTTTTTGCCTGTTGCAATGCGGCAGCCGGGG
>NW_020954571.1:24868521-24881575 GCF_900497805.2 Vombatus ursinus | reverse complement strand
CAAAAAAAAAAAAAAAAAAAGCCGCCCCCCTCCCCCTCCTCCTCTCCACCCCCCGCCGGCCCCCGGCCCCTGCGGCCCCCTCCCTCCCCCCACCCCACCAACCCCCACCCCCCACCCTCCTCCTCCTTCTCCTCCGCCCCTCGGGTTATTTTTGTGCAAAGTTTGCAGGCGTCCGGCTGCGCTGCCCGGTCCAGACTCTCACAATAACCCCATCTGTGGAGGGGAAGGGGGCTAGAGGTGAAGGTGGAGGGAGAGGACACAGAAGGGAGGGGTTCCTCAAGAGTAGTCTTTCAATCTACCCCTCCAAAAATCCTTCGAAATTTCACCTTCTCACCTCCCTCCCCCCCCCAAAAAACCCAATAGATAACACTAATGACAAAAAAATTTGATTTGGATATGGGGCTGGATTATGGTGGCTTTAGGGCTTGCTCCCTCAACTCAGTCTCTCTCCTTTACTTGAGTGAGGAGGGGGGCGCAAAACCACCCAGGAGTCGCTCAAAAAGCTGTGGCTTTTGGCCCCCCTGGCCTCCACGCCCCCTTCCCAGTCTCAGTCTCTGGCTTGCTCTGGCTCTGTCTCTGTCTTGTCTCTGTCTGTCTCTGTGTGTCTCTCTCCCCGCCCCCCCGGCCCTCCTTAGAGAGAGAAAAAAAGCCCCGGAGCCCAGGGTGGGGGCGGGGTGGATAGGGGTGTGAGGGTGCTCACGCTGCGGTCCGCAGACGCGCCCCTGCCCTCGGCATAGCGCCTGTCCGCCCGGCCGATGCCTCCCCTCCTGCTCCGCTCGCCAAAGCGCTGCGCGCAGTGGATTCCCAGGCCGGTGCCAAGACGCTGGGACCGCTAGCTACCTCCATGGGCTAGGGGCTCGGAGAAGGAGGAGGCGGAGGCAGAGGAGGAGGAAGAGGAGGAGGAGGAGGCGGCCCCGCTTTCGCCTTCACCGGCGGTGGTGGGAGCGGCGGCGGTGGCGGCTGCTGCGCCCCGGCTCCGCTCTCTAGCCGGCGCCCGCCCGCCCGCCAGCCTCCCTCGCTCTCCTCTCTTCTTTGTCGTAGCTGGCTTTCCTCCTCCTGATCTGGCTGCTGGGGCTGCAGTGCAGAGACACATAATAAAGCCAGGCTTGGCTGGAAATGTAGCTGAGTCCCAGCAGGAGGATGTGAGGAGTGGAGTCCCGGCGGGGGAGCGCTCTGATCCCGTAGGGAGCCCCGCACTGCTCGGGCTCGGATCAGACGGAGAGAGAGCCAACAGCACCGAGCGATGGACAGCCCTGGAAATACAACTTCGGCCGCCCACAAAACCCGGACCGCGGCGGCGGCAGCGGAGGCACCGGAGCCGGAGAGTGTAGTGGGGGAAGGGGGGTGGACCTTATGGATGGGGAGGCGGCAGCGGACAAAGCTAAAGGAACCGAACCGTAGCCAGGTCGCTTGCACGAACTGAGAGGTGGAAGGAGATCAAGAAAGGAAGAAATAGTCTTTAGAATGATAAATAAAAATAGATCGCAAGATGTGGGAGGGGGCGTCCGGGAGTAGTTCCTCTGTTCTCTCTCGTCCCCGCCACTCACCCCCCCCAAAAAAATAATTGTGCCTTTCACATCTCCTTAAATCTTATTTGGCAAGTTTGTCTACACACCCCAAAAGCTTAGGCCGCCCCCTCCCGAAATCCACAAACTCTGTACCTAGACTTTGCCAACTTCTCCCCACACCTCCGTGGTCCAGGCTTGGCGCCCCCCAGCTGCAGTCAATCAGCACATATTTGGGCTAACTAATATCCAAATGTCCCTTCTAGCTCTAAAATATCGTGAAAAGAGCTATTCCCCAACTGCACACACTTTCTACAAACTTTGAACCGTCCTCAGACCCCCCTCCCCCAGCCGTATTCTATTGTGTAGTGCTTTCTGTCCTAATACCTTCCCAAAATTTGAGTTATAGTGCCCAAGCCAGAGAATATTGACTCATCCCTAGTCACAGCATAACCGTGCAGGAAAGGGTTCCTAAACGTACAGATGGGGAAACTGAGACCGGGCGAGGAGAAGCGACTCGCCCAGTGTTTACACAGTAGCTGAGTTAGAATTCGAACTCAGGGCTTCGAACTACCAGTAATCTTTTTTATACACCACTCTTTAGATCGAGCCCGGCTGGAAAGCTAACCGTAACGAGGTCTAGGAGGGAGCTCTAAGGCGAGGTGAGCCAATGCTAACTCCCGGAATAAGCTTCCCCCTCTCCTTCCCAAGCTCAAGGATTGGTGGAGAGGACTGGAAATGTCCAGGCCTGGGGATGGAGGGGGCGGTCTTCGGTCGAAGGGTGCCCCCTTTCCTCAGGCCATTTTGTAAGGCAAGTGAGGGGTGTCTGCGCGCTGTGCGGCTTGGGGAATTTATCAATCTCTCTCGATCAATAAGTTGCCACTTGGAGACGCATAGCAAGGAGGGCTGTGTCCCCTCGGTGACTAGTAACCCAGGGCAACCTCCAACCGAAAAACCCGCATCCCGCGGAGATAAATGACTCTCGGCTTCTAGCCGGAGAAGCCGGAGAACTGGTACCTACACAGCCTAACTGCTTCCCTCTACTGCTTCCTCTGGCTCCTTGAGAGCGGAACCTGGGATAATTAACAAAGCCTTTCAATTAACAACCCTTCGCCAGTTCCCAATCTCTCTTTTTATCTGATTTTGGGGTCCCTTCCGAGCCCTGGGCGCATTCCCTTCCCCCAACTTTGGCCTAAGTCCACGCTTGTAGGTCATTTTGATATTCAAAGGCAGGCGCCCCTTCCAAATCCCAGCTCCGCCACTCGCTTCTTATAGTCACTGAGGTGGGACCCTCGGCTTCGAGAAAAAGGGGCCCAAGCAGAGCGTACCACACACGTATATTCTCTCTCACCCCCCCCACATACGCAGGTTCACACATTCAGATATACAGACACAAACTGTCTCACACACACTGACTGTAGTTCTAGGTTCCTGTCGGCATGACAGAGACCCAGAAAAAATAAAATCTGACAGCACGACACGGGGATGGGGACAGAGGTTCTAGGAGTTCAAGGGCGGGGGTAGAAGAGACAGAGCACTGACAGGTAGCAGAGTGGAAATGACACCCAGAGACACTATGTTACAGCCACTGGTGGCTTGTGGGCGGATGCCCAGATGGACCAGAAAGACAGAGACCACTGACCAACGCTGCAGGTGCTTTCTCAGCAACTGTAGAGGCCAGGCTGAACACATGGGCCCTTTTAAAGGGGGACATGAACACAAAGCTTCCCTGGACTATGGTGGGGAGGGGGCGTCTCCTGAGCGGCAGGCCCGCTGTCCGACAAGGCAATGATATAGCGGGGTGCTGGGGAGTCGCCCCACCCCCTATTCATACTTCTTTCCTTACCTCCTGGTGAGGCTCGGGGCAGAGAGAGGACAGAGCCCAGGGGGCGGCCTTAGAGCCGCCTGGGAAGTAGCCAAAGAAGGTGGGAAAGAGGCAGTCCGGACCTCTCCTCAGCGCCCCCCCTCCCCATTCCCTGGCGCCTGGGAGCAGGGCCCATGGAGAGGGGCTGACAGGCGGCAGATGGCACACGCTGGAGGGGGAGTAGGGGAGGAAGGTTGGACTCGGCTTTCGGGTCCCCCAGCGCAGGCTGTCTCTCTGCTGTGGGGAGGAGGCGGTGCAGAGAACAGCCTTCCTTTCTGGGCCTCCTCTACTCCCTAGGGAGCCCGAGATCCCTTCCCCCTGGAGACTGGAGAGCAAAAAGGGAATTATTGAGAGAATGGACACAACAAAGAGGAAAGGTAGTGAGTGGGAAGATGGAACAGGAAGTAGGGGTTAGGAGAAGAAGAAGAGGATCTGGAAGGAAAAACAGTCCAAAGCTCATTTGACAAATAGCAGAACAGCGGTAACGAAGGAAGGAGATGGGGTTGAGAGCGCTGCAGAGTGGTGAATGGAGCCTAGTTGAAAACAAGTAGGACCAGAAGATATTCGAGCCCTAGGAAAGGTACGGGAATATGCCAGGAGGACTAGTTCAGAGAAGAGCGCAGTACAGTCCAGTCAATCCTGGCTGGGTTTGCAAAAAGTTAGGAGCTAAACGTATGCCTGCTTGCTTGCCTGAGGAGCCGGAGCAGGAATGGAGGTTTATCTCTGACACACACTATCTCTCCAGAACGGGGCTGGTTCTTCCCGGTTATTACCAGATCTCTCAGTCATCCAAGGAGGTATTGATGGAGTCTTTGGGGAGTGAGACAGAGACCTCTTGGTCTGACTGTGCCTCACTTCATTGTCTGGTCTAATCTTTAAGAAGAGGAGAGGAGAGGAGAGCAGAGGAGAGGGGAAGGGAGGGGAGGGGAGGGGACGGGAGGAGAGAAGAGCAGAGAGGGCGAAAAGTCTCTTTGCTGTCTTAGAAGGTGGGATCTACAGGAGATTGAGTTTTTCCTTCCTAAAACATAGGCTGTTAGCTAACTCTACCAAATCCACTCTGAATAAGCAGTTCAGATCACTAAAGAGGGCAACCCTTCTGAGGGCTGTAGGGATGACTCTGAGGAATTAGGGGGATCAACTACTATTGATCACAAGCCCCCATCCAGTGTGTTCCCCTAATAATAACCACTGGTCAATATCTCCCCAACCTAACCAATTAATGTCGCCTAATCAATTAGCATCAATTAGCCTTTACAAAGGGATATTTACAAGAAGGCATAACAAGAAACAAAGTATAATAGCCTCCTAAACCTCCTCTACTACCTCTGTCCCTGGGAAAAGTGATAATTACAAAACACTGCCCCCCCATGGCTGAGCAAATTACAGTATATTGGTATAATACCATTGTGTTGTAAGAAATAGAGAAAAAGACATTTTAGAGAAACTAGGAGGACTTTTATGGACTAATGCAGAGTGAAGTGAAAAAAGCCAAAACAATTTATACTATAACATCATAATAATATACATATATATCATAACATCATAAAAATGAACAATTATCAAAGATTTAAGAACTCTGATAAATGAAATGATCAATTATTCTTCCAGAGGACTGATAATGAAAATGCTACTCACCTCCTGACATAGAATTGAGAGAATTATATGCAGAATGAGACACACATTCCCCAAATGGCAATTTGTTTTGACTATGCCAATACAAGAGCTTTGTCTTTTTTTTTTTTTTTAAGTGAGATAATGCAAGAAAAGTGAAAGGGCGAAAACATGCAATAATTGAAACCCCTCCTCTCCTCCATTTCTGCTGATGTGGGGAAAGTTCTGGGTATGGCATAACTGTTAGACTAGTCACATCCTTGTTCGTGGGATGTGCTTGTAGGATGCTTCTAGGCTATTCAACTGATTGACTGCTAGTCCATCAAGTAGTCAATACTCAGGGCTGGGTCAAGTTTCGAAGCTACAGCTCCTAGCAGACTCTGCAACCAATTCCAGCTGGTAAACTTCTAGTGGCTCTTCTAATTTTTCAAAGTCATAGCGGGGTCCATTGGATCTCTGGTACTCAGTCACTTTAGAGGCAGCTAGGTGACTCGGTAGACAGATCGACGGGCCTGGAGTCAGGAAGACCTGAGTTCAAATCCAGTCTCAGACACTTATAGCTGTGTGACTCTGGGCAAGTCACTGAACTGTTTGCCTTAATCTACTAAAGAAGGAAATGGCAAACCATTCCAGTATCTTTTCCAATAAAACCTCATGGACAGTTTGGTCCACTGGGTCACAAAGAGTTGGACACAACTGAACAATAACACTCTGTCACCTTAGATCAAAAAAGAAGACGAAACACAATAGATACAGAAGAAACAGACATCACCATACATTCACAGCCATGGTTAGAAAGGAAGAGAAGGAAGCTAGTAACATGTATCAAATACTGCCTGTGTCTGCAGCTGCTACCTTTCTTCCCAGCCAGAGGCTTACAATAATTCTTGCTTCACTTACCACCACCAGAGAAGAGAGAATAAATTCATCTAGTCCAATCTTTTATGCACATAACAAGTTCACACTTAGTGGGTAATTAAAAGACTTTTTACCAATGGGAAAGCCTGGGTTCAAATCCTCACTCTACTGACCTATTATCCAACTTCCCTCATCTATAAAACAAAGTGTTTTGATTACGGTCTCTTCTAACTCTAGTAAGGAGCGAAGGAAGGAAAGATGGAGGAAGGAAGGAAGGAAGGAAGGAAGGAAGGAAAGATCATTTGACTAAAAGATCTCTTAGGTCTCTCCTAGCTCTAAATCTGTGACCCGAGTGTTGATTTGGTGTAAAAGCAACAAGGTTCAAGTCTAAATTCAAGAGACTGCTTTTCTTGTGAGTCTTCTACACTAACTTGAAAGTCATTCTCAATGAAGAGTTCAGGTAAATTCAGAGCAACAGCAGCATTCATTATGGGGGAGGGGGGATGAAATGTGTAGTCTCTGTAAGGAAATACTTTGAAAGATGCATCAGCATGACTTCTACTCTATTTGTTAAACAATAAGCATTCTTCTTAGTTGCTCCTCAACTCCCTGCTAGTCCTGTATAGAAGTGTAAGGCAAGAACCTTGCTGTCAGAAGCTTACAGTCTAGTTAAGGGACAAAGTTCTGCTCCTGTTAAATAATTACAGAACAATTAGGTGCTAAACTATACAACAGGATTTTTGAAAGGGCAGAGGTCAGGGTCCATTGCAGCAGTTCAGAAAGTCCAAGCTTCTGGATATCCCAGATGGCTATCTAGTAACAGCCTGACCACAACCTACCTTTACCTCTCACCTCTACCCCTCTCTCTCCACAATTTAAACTGAAAGTCCCTTTGCATTTAGGGTCTAGTTTGATCTTTAAATTCCCAGTTCCCCAACTCAGAGCACAGTGCTATGTGCATTGTAAATGTTTAAATTAAAAGTTAATTGAGTTTATTGCAAAAAATGTTTACTGACAAAAAAAAGAATTAGTAGATTTTTTTGTCAAGTAAAGTTTCTTTGCCCTTCATTCTTTCCGTGGTTTATTTTTTTTAAAAAATAAGACACCATTTTGGAATTTGATTTTTCCTGGAAACTTTTCTAATAGCAAAGAAAGTAAAGCCCATACTTTTAGGCAGTACCTGCCACTAAAGAGGCTGGACTTGTCTTGAAGACTCTCCAAAAGAAGATGCTAACTTGGGGTGCTTAATCATTGACCATTTATATGTTAACCATTGCCTTACCTTCAGTCTCAACTGGTGTTTCTGTGATGAGGAAAGCATTCATTTTAAGCATTCTACATAAATTGGGTGAAGTTGAATGGGAGGGAAGGTAGGCAAAGAGAAAAAAAGAAAGGAAATGGAAAAAGAGGAGAGGAAAGGAGAAGGGAGGAGAGAGGAGGAGAGGGGAAGAGAGGGGAGGGAAAAGGAGGGGAAGGGAAGGCAGGAAGACAAGGGAGGCTAAATGCAATTCTCAATGCAATTCTGCTGGTATTGTCTCTTGGCTTGGCAGCAAAGAAAATTCCCTGAAGATTTTGCTGGAATTCTCCAAAGACCTCCATTGCCCCTCAATGACTTCAGCTCCAGCAGAACATTTACATATCCAAACATCTGCCTTTCTTGAATTTGGGGTGTAGAAAGGTAATAAAAACAAAATCTTGAGTGTAGGAACTTCTTTATCTTCACCATTTTCTACTCATTTTGGAAATTTACTGTTTTATTGCTAGTAGTATTATTTTTTAGTCACATCAATTTTTTCAGGAAGTACCAAAACCCCTGCAGGTCTCTGCTTCTAAGTCAGCAAGGAGACCAACATTGTTGGGTTGAGACTGAGGTGTTTTGGTCCTGCTTAGCAAACTCAAAACTGAAAATTTACCCACCTCAGGACACCATCCATGACAGATCATACCAAACCCTATCCAGAGTTCCCAGGACCAGTTTCCTTTAAGAATTTGTACTTCTTAATATGTTGCTGTGTAAATTTGCACTCAAGTATTTTCATGTGCTCCCGGGTAAGGACTCATGCCTTATGTTTAGTGTGTTCTCTTCCATAATTGAAGGAGAAAAGAGTTTATTATAGAAAGCTTTATAGATATTTTCCAATTTTTGCCTGTGCATTGTCCTCTTTCTAGTTTATCCTTAAACTCCCTACAGATGATTATGCTTAGTATGATCTCTCAACAAACTTTCTGTACGCTTGTTATTTCCCTCCCCCTCTTATTAATATTTAATGAGGTAACACACTTCATAATCTTTCATCATCCTTCTCCTTAAGACTTCAGAAAATGAGTTTATATTCTAAACTGATGTTGCCTGTGATAGCCATAAGATATGGAGATAGTCTATGTCTATGTCTGTTCTTGAATCCATTTCTCCTTTTTCTGTATCAATAGCTAAAGTTATATTGTATTGTATGCCTCATCATCTTATTTTTAGTCTTTCTTCTAATACAGTTTTGATTTTAATCTTCTATCTGACAAGCCAGTGATATTCTAGATGATTGATGCAGAAATTATTCCTATTTCTGTAGGCAGTCACTTTATGGAATATCACAATCTTTAGACAGCTAAAATTTAGAATGACCTAGACGGCAATGCAGATACCACTGAGGGTATGCTATAGAGATTCCAACAAGGAAGAAAACATATGACTCCTGACTTCAAAGAGTTTTTACCCTAGTTGAAGATACAAGAATTGATTAAAGAGCCAAAGGTAATTTTTAGCCAATACTGAATTATATTTATTTTATATACTCAAATCTATGACTAATATTATACATGTATATATACATAAATATATATAAACATACATATGTTGTCTCCCTTAATAAAATGATAAAACTCTAAGTTTCTTGAGTTCTTTCCTACCCCAGTCCTGTGGCCTGATGGTCATTGACCCACTGAGCCATGTAGGCACCCATCTCCCAAAACATGGGGTCTCCTAGTAGGGGACTTTTAAACTATGAATATGTTTTAGACAGGAGTCAAATCTTATGCTTAAGCAATGAAAGCCTTATTATGAAGGGCTCTCATATACATCCATACACAGAGAGAAATAAACTAGTGACTAGGGTCTCCTAGAACTATTCAATCCACCAAACTTTCAGCAAGCATCCCACAAGTAGGCTAACTACTCTCTTCTCTCTGTATCTTTCACACCCACCTGGAAACAGTTCACCAGGTCTCCCATCCACCCAGAGTTGAGCTGAACATGGGCAGAACTCCAGGAGTGGAGGGCTGGAAAGACAGGGAAAAGCCCTAAGAGAAGGGCTATGAGAAGGGCAGAGGGGAGAAGATAGAGGAAGTACCATCATTCCCTGTAGATTTCTCAGGAGTCCTTGTCCTAGAAGTCAACTTTCCAAGATCAGCACTGTGTTTGTGTGTTTTTTTTTGTCAAGGATTTCCCAACCCCTAAGGGAAAAAAATCGACAACAGGAAAGCTTTAAAGGTACCCCATTGGGGAGAAGGAAAAGGAACAGCAGATTAAAGTAAGAAAGGAGAGGGGAGCTGTCGTGTGCAAGTAAGCAGAAGATCTTCTAGAGCTTGCTATGACCAAACCCCAACTATGGCCCACAGAAACACTTCGGAGAGCAAATCCTTGTCACTGTTGGGTTCCAGGCTGCTGGAGAGAGCTAGGGTCTCTTTGAGTGTCGCCCTCCTCCCCAACTTCTAAGTATCTGTCCCACCCCAATCCGAGTGGCCTTGGGAACTCAGGGGACAAAAGGGGAGAAAGACTGACGGGTTGGGGGGGGTGGGGACAGGAGAAGGGAGGTCACATGATATCCAGCCTGACCTGGTCCACTCCCACACCTTCTGTCTCTTTCCTGAAGCTGTCCTCTTGGTGTCAAATTGGTGAGGTGTTAGGGGCCTACTGGGCGTTTGGGAGAGAAGCACATTCATGAGAAACAGCAGACCTTAAGCCCCGACCTACCCCAGACTGCCCCTCCTCCCAGTCTCTGTCCCTCTTCCCTCCCTCCCCGGGGTCTCCCTAGGCTTGGCTGGGAAGCTCCTGTGGGGTGGGAGCGGAGCCAGGCTCGGGGGGCCCGGGGGTTGTAGGGAAGCTGCTACTACTCTGCCCACTTTACAGATGGGGACGCCGCAGGGGGTCTGCAGCCTCGGGGTCTCTGGGCCAGTTCTCCGCTAGGCTGGGAGAGAAGCCAGGAAGCTTGGGCTGCTCCAAGCTTGCTCCCCCGCCCCCCAGCTCCCTGCCGGCCAGCCGGGCAGGGCCCCTTCATAATTCCCAGATTGGAAAAATAAATAACTCCCACCGGGAGGAAGTTTCTCGGATTTGCCTTGGCTCCTGTCGAAACCCCACCAATGCCTCCCAAGGATCTCTGCGTTCTCTCTGGATTCGTTCTTTGTCCCCCAACCCCGTCTACCCTCCCCATTCTCACAGCCTCAGGATCCGGGCAAAGACTGGGCAAAGCCTCTGGCTGAAGGGGTGAGGGGAAGCAGGCAAGACTATGGAGCTCGAAGAAACAGTTTATGGGGAAAAGACAGAGCCAGGTTTTCGTTTCAGATTTGGAAGAGATCGTAGAGACCAGCAAATGCAAGCCGCTTCGTTTTCCTAATGTGGCACAGAGAGGAGTAGTAGCGATTTGCCAAAGGTTCACACATAAGTAGTAGAGCAGGGATTCAAACCCAGGCCCGGTGACACCGAATCGCTCCAGACACTTTTCTCCGCCCAGCGGTGGGAGGATAACTGGACGAAAGGAAAACAGCCCCGCCCTCACCCTCCTCCTAGATGGAAACCAGAGCTAGACCCTCTCGGAAGCCGCTGGGTTATCTCCCCATTTTAAAAAAAAAGTGTTTGGAAGCGAGGCAGACCCCAGAAAGACAACCAACCAAAACACAACCCTTCTGGGGCCTGGAACCCTCGTTCCCCATCCAGGCCGCCAAACGTGAAGGACCCGATTTCCAGGTTAGCCCTCAGCCTTGTTGGAGGTAGGTCCTGGTCAGTAACTTCTCCAAAGCCGGCTTTCCCATTTCCCAAAATGGGAAACGAGCTTCCCACGCCTACCCCAACGCCTTAGCCAGGCGAGGCACTGGACAGAGGACTTCTGCAGCTTCTACAGTACTCCTGGGTCCACACCTCATCCCTCCCAGCTTCCAGTACGCACACTCCTAGCTCGCCCAAAGCGGTTTTCCGTTTAGTTTGAGAGCTTCTGCCTGAAAAACGCACAAAGATAGAAAGGGCAAGCTAGTTGACAGAAGGCCAGAGAAGGCCAGCTCCCGCACAGCCCCAGCGAACTGCGTCCTCCCTTCTGACGGCTTTGGGTCGCGCTGCCCCGGCTGCCTCTGCTGTAACAGTTTTGATAAGAAAACAGGTTCCCCACCGAGGCTGGCAATTGGATCATACAATCGCCTCAGCAACAGAGCAGAGCTGAGAGTTTCAAGGTTTTATTTTTTTTTAAATTCGTCCATTTTACACACCAGGGCTTTAACTGCCACGGGGCACTAGGGACGCTGCCCACTTGGAACACCACGCTCCAGGTTCCTAGGCCTCAATAGCATAGTTTTTGTGTCTGCCCTGTAACTATTTGTGAAAGTTACATGCACACACATTAATGCTATCCAAGTATCTGCTTCCGACTAACTGATAGGGAAGGAGAGTGAAAGGACAACTAGTTCCAGCCCCCTGTTTCTGTGTCCGGTAGGGTGAAATTGAACATTTCTGGCAGCAGGCTATCCAAGAGTTTAGGGGTTTCTCTTGCTTTCAGCAATAGATTGCAAAATCTGAAAGAAAAACAATAAATGCCAAATTGCATTATATGGTGACGTTAAGAAATAAATCTCTATTTATATTATCATAGATTTAAAACTGGAAGGATCTACGTTTTACAGGTTAGAAAAATGAAACAGAAAGAGGTTATGTGATTTGCCCAGGGTCACACAACTAGAAATATCTGAAGCAAGATTTGAACCCAGGTATTACTGACTCAGCAACAAATTCCTGATTCCAAGTCTACTTCTCTATTCTCTAAGATATGTCTATAAATAACAATTTCCATTTTTGGGAACCTGGGTCCACCCCACCCTTCTTGAGGTCTTGCCTATCATCTACTTGCCCTGGTCTTCCTCCCTCTCACAAAAATCAGGCTCTGTTTAATGCAAAGGAGGTCCTTTATAGAGGATTGTAGCAAAAAGGCAAGAAATTTGGAAGGATCCTAATCTTAGCTCTATTGCTTCCTAGCTCTATGAGCTAGACTAAAATGTTACTTTAACTTTGAGCTTGTTTCCTCTTGGTTTATTTATTATACTTATTATCAAGGGACTAAATGTAGTTGAGTAGGAGAATAAAATCTTGGTGGGATCAAACAGTGGGGTAGATGCCTTGGCCAGAAATGTCAAGCACAAACTGAGCTCATATGCAATGAATATATACATATATACACAACGTTTAAAAATATATTTCGAGGATGTGTGATTTCATCAGTGAAGGTACTCCTTGTCAACCACATTGTTTCCAATGCCATATCATAATGTGGAGGTCACCTTAGATTCTAATGCTTTCTCCTTTAAGGTTACCTGCTATCAACCCTAATATTTATTTTTTATATACACATTTACATACCTGTTGTCTCCCTCATCAGAAGGTAAGCTCTTGTAGAGCAAGTACTGATTTGACTGGGATTGTTTGGTATTCCCATCACTTAGTACAGTACCAGGCACATAGAGGACTTAATAAATGCTAGTCAATTGATTGACAGGTCCTTCCAAATTGGAAAGGGTCCAAACAGAATATACACCTGCTGTCAGAGGCTCATCATCAGGCTGGCCACAAGTTGATCAATTTTTCAACCATTTAAATCCTCAAATATTGTCTCAATTATAGAAGAATTTCAATCATCCTCAGAGGAGAGTACCTACACTGATGAAATCACACAACCTCAAAATATATTTTTAAAAATTATAAAAACATAATTTTAAAAGTGAATATATACATTCACTATATATGAGATCATTTTGTGCTTGACATTTCTGGCCAAGCAAGCTACCCCACTGTTTGATCCCACCAAGATTTCATCCTCCTACTCAACTGCATTTAGTCCCTTGATAATAAATATAACAAATAAACCAAGAAAAAAAAATGGGAAAGATTATCAAATGTTCTATACTCTTTTCTCCATCAAGGAGAGTAGAACCATCACATTTAGACTTGGAAGTAGAAATGACTCTT
>NW_020954571.1:24867872-24868417 GCF_900497805.2 Vombatus ursinus | reverse complement strand
AAAGAAAGAAAGAAAGAAAGAAAGAAAAAGAAAGGAAGGAAGAGAGAAAGAAAAAAAGAGCTGAACTAGGGCTAGTATAGAAAGAAGTGGACCATGCTGGAAGTGACACAATTTTGAGGGCATCACAAGTTCAATTCTCAAAATATCTGAAGAATAAAAGGATACCAATTTAAAAAAAAAATGCATAGACTATATTGTTATTTTTAAAAATAAATAGTATTTTAAAATTCTAAACTAGAAAAATATGAACAAATATAGGTATTTTCATATACAAAGAAAAGAAAACAGTATTATACATGAAACTGTAAATCTTCATTACATATACCTATTTTTTTAATATATAAAAAAATTCAACAGGTTAGTTCCAAAATTGTTCCACTTGTCTATGTTTGACTTATATTCTCTGTGCATGTTTTTTAATGCTTCATTCACACTCTTATTCTTCTTTTTCTGCATCACATCACCAAGCCCCTTCCCCCTTCCATCCATCTCATTCTCCTTCCCAAAAATCATTTTTAAAAAATTCTTCCTTGTGATAATAAGCA
>NW_020954571.1:24866679-24867836 GCF_900497805.2 Vombatus ursinus | reverse complement strand
TATAAGCAAAGCAAATCCACACATTGGCCATGTCAAGAAGTGACATGGTCTGCACCTCTAGTTCATGACCAGGTGGGAAGTATCAATTGGTTCTCTGGAGACCTGGTAAGTTATTGCACTCCTCAGAGTTCTTTATTTTTCAACATTGCTTTCCTTTACAATGTTGAAATTATTGTATAAATTATTTTCCTGGTTCTACTCACTTAACTCTTCATCAGTACATACTAATTCTGACATGTTTCTGTGAATCTGCCGCTTTCATCACTTCTTATAATGCAATAATATTCCCTTTCATTAATATACTATAATTTTTTGACCATTCCCTAAATGATGCGCATCCCTTAGTTTCCAATTTTTTGCTAAAATCAGAAGTGCTGCTGTATATGGTTTTGTGTATATGGGTCCTTTCCCTCTTTCTTTATCACTGACTCAAAACACATGTGCAGTTTTATCAACTTTCAGCGTATAGTTCCAAATTGCTTTCCAGAGTGGCCATAGAATTCATAGCACTATCACTGTTTTTTTCATTCCTACATATCTAATGGTTGTAAGGTAAAAACCTCAGTGTTGTTCTAACTTTAATTTTTCTCATGATTAGTGATTTGGAACATTCTATGTGGTTGTTGATAGCTTGCTTTTCTTTTTTCTTTTTTTGAGAATTGACTATATCCTTTGACCTTTTATCTATTGGGGGAATGGCTCTGGTTCTTATATATCTGAGTAACTTCTCTCTGTATCTTGGATATCAAGCTTTTATCAAAGAAATTTGCTGCAAAGATCCTCATTAGTTCTTTCCTTTCTAATTTTAACTGTACTGATCCAAAGCTTTTCAATTGTATATAATGAAAATGGTCCTTTTAATCTCCTGTGGTCCTCTCTATCACTAGTGTTATCAAGAATTCTTCTCCTACCACATGTACAAAAATATTTACAGCAGCTCTTTTTGTGGTGGCAAAGAATTAGAAATTGAGGGGATGTCCATCAATTGGGGAATGACTGACCAAGCTATGGTATATGAATGTAATGGAATACTATTGTGCTATGAGAAATGATGAGCAAGCAGACTTCAGAAAAACCCGGAAAGACTTGTATGGACTGATGCTGAATGAAGTGCACAGAACCAGAAGAACATTGTACACAGTAATAGCCACACTGAA
>NW_020954571.1:24860559-24866641 GCF_900497805.2 Vombatus ursinus | reverse complement strand
GACTGACTTTGATAGACTTAACCCCTCTCAACAATACAAGGATCTAAGACATCTCCAAAAGTCTCGTGATGGAAAATGCTATCTATATCCAGAGAAAGAACGATGGAGTTTGAGTGCAGATCAAAACATACTATTTGCTCTTTTTTTTTCCTTCTGTTTTGTTTTGTTGCCTTTTTCTTATAGTTCCTCCTATTGGTTCTAATTCTTGTTTAAAACATGACTAATGCGAAAACGTGTTTAATACGGATTTATATGTAGAGCCTCTATCAGATTGCACACTGTCTTGGGGAGAGAGGAGGGGAAGGGGGGGAAGAATTTTAAACTCAAAAGCTTATGGAAGTGAATATTGAAAACTAAAAATAAATTAATTAATTTAAAAAATAGGTTCAAAAAATAAAAAAGAAATCTTCTCCTATACATATTTGCAAGAGATATATCCTTCCCTGCTCCTCCAATTTGTTTATGATGCGACCTTTTATATTTAGAGCATGTATACATTTTGACCCTTGTAAACTGAATTTCTGCCAGATTGCTTCACAATTTTTCCTAACTTTTTTTTGTCACATAGTGAGTCATTATTCCAATAGGTGGGGTCTCCAGGTTTATCAAACAGTATCCTAGTATAGTCATTTCCTTCTAGGTCTTATGTTCCTAATATTAATCCCACCAATCAATTCTTCAGTTTTAACTAGTCCTAAAAGGATCTGATGATTACTACTTCACAATATAGTTTGAGATCTAAGGCTATTAAGCACCCTTCCTTCTCACTTTAAAAAAAAATTATTTCTCTTGAGATTCTTGATCTTCTATTCCTCCAGATAACTTTTCTAATTATTTTTTTCTAGCTCTATAGGGTAACCCTCTGATAGTTTGATTGTCATGACACAGAATAAGTAAATTAATTTAGAAAATTTTGTTATTTTTGTTATATTGTCAAAGCTCAATCATGAGTAATCAATCTCTTTCAATTATTTAGATTTGCTCTCTTTCTGTGAAGAATGTGTAGCGCATGTTCTGGGGCTACCATCCCAAGCCTGAAGTCTTATACTGGCAAGTCACATCCCCAGAGAGCAGTTCCTATTTTTTCCCTCAGATTCTAGAGGATTCTGAAGGGATGGGGAAGATACTTTTCTAGTAGTATAAGCCATGAGCCCTCCTCTACTCTGCTTTTCCTAATGATTACCAGTTGGCATCAATTAGTTCACCAGATTTAATTAGCTATTAGAAATGAGTATCTACTATGTTGGTATAGTGAGAGTTGGTATAAAATATTCCCCCAAGTTGGGGGCACACACTCTAACAAGTAAATAGAATTCAGACGAAAGTGACCCAAGCTTGTAGTACATGTGGCAAGTGGACTGTCAGTTGCTGAGTTCCTCAGTTTCTTTACTTCATGGGCCCCTCATGAAGTTTCCATTAAGAATGAGGCAGCTTTCTTTGAGGATCCATGTAGAGTCCTAAAGTTGCATTTCTTCAGTGTGTCTAGCTTGTCCTCAGATCTGGATTGGGAATTCCAGATCTTTCGGACCTTTTGAAGTTTGAAAGATCTTCCTCTGGTCAAGGGGGGAAGGGGAGGAGAAAAACACTCCTTCCTCTCCCCCAAGCTCTTCTCTCTCAGGATCTTGGTGCAATAGCTTCAACCACTCAGATGGCCAAGTACTGGTAATCCTGAGTTCTGAACTGCCTTACTTTTCCAATACAATTCCTATATAGATACATTTCATTTTATCCAGTGGTTGGAATCATCTTACTCCTTCCTTGATTAACAAGGTTGTTTGCACTTAGTTCAATGCCCTTGACTGGTTAACTGATTCAATAGAAATATTCTCATCAAAGTGTTACTTTAAGTGGGGGGTGGGAGGGGGACAGGGATGATTAATTGATTCAGTCAGACCTCCACACTTGCAAACATTTTGTAGCTATATTTATGTAATTCTCCTGTGTGTCTTGGTAGATGTAATCTTATTTCCTTATTGCCTAAGCATCTTTCCCCAATTTCTTTTTCTGCTATAGCAAGCATTTCTAGAACTATATCAAATGGTAGTGCTGATGACGGATATCCAACAAATTACATATAATACTGTTTTTTAGTTTTAGATAGATACTATTTTTACTATATAATAAGTTAACTATTTATTTGGATGATCATGGCAAAATTTGGTTGCCTGGAGAAGTTCAACAGTATTGTACATTAGTTTCATGACAGCATGCTTGCACGGATTCTGGATAATGGACCATGCTCTTGAACTTTCCCAGTCACCAGTGGAGTGAAGCTTGCTTCCATGCTTTTTTAACACAATGTTTTCAGTGATCTTGTCAGACACCTTCGACTAGGATGAAAATGGCATCAAGGTCAGTTACTACACTGATAGTAAATTATTTAACTTAAAAAGACTACAAGCCAAAACTAAAGTAGAGGGAGAGTTGGTGTGTGCCTTTTTGTTCACAGATGATTGTGCACTCAATGCAGTCTCTGAGGCTGAGATGCAACAAAGTACGAATTAATTCTCTGCTACCTGTGTTAATCTGGCCTGACAATTAACACCAAAAAAACAAAAACAAACAAACAAACAAAAAAACCCAGGATCTACACCAGCCAGGACCACACCAAATACATGTGGAACCATTGGTAACAGCAAATGGAGAAATTTTGAATGCTGTGGATAAATTCACTTACCTTGGCAGTATTCTTTCAAGGTATATACACATAGATGATGAGGTTGATTCAAGCATAGCCAGAGCTAGCTCAGTGTTTGAGAGTCTCCAAAGAAAAGTGTGAGAGAGAAGGAGTATTAAGCTTCCTACAAACTGAAGGTCTACAGAACCATTGTGCTGACCTCATTGTTGTATGCCTGGGAAACCTGGACAGTATACCAGGGCCATGCCAGGAAACTGAATGGTTTCCACTTGAATTGTCTTGGGAAGATTCTGAAGATCACCTGGCAACATAAGGTACCTGAAACTGAGGTCCTTTCTGGAACTGAACTGCCAAGCATTCAATCTCTACTGTAGGGGGCACAATTCCAATTGGCTGGCTATATTGTTTGAATGACAAATAAAGGTTTGCCTAAAGACTGTTTTATGGAGAACTCACACCAGACAAGTGCTCGTATGGAGGTCAAAAGAAGCTATACAAGGACACTCTCAAGGTCTCTCTGAAGAACTTTGGAATTGGTTGTGAAACATGGGAGACATTGGCATCAGACCACCCAGCATGATATGCCCACATCAAAAAAGGTGCCATGCTCTATGAGCAAAGCAGAAACTGAAGTAACTTAAAAGAAATGTGAGATATGCAAATTTAGAGACATCTCCACTCCAAATTTTCACATGGATTATTTGTGCTGGACCTTTGGTAGAGCCTTCCAAGCTTTAAAAATCAGCCACAGTTGGACAAACTGTATGTTGACCCCAACAGAGTGATGTCATTTTAGTCCTCTTTGAGTATAAAGGACAACATTTTCTTAGTAGAAATGAGTGTCGTATCTTGTCAAAAAGCTTTTTATGTAGCTATTGATACAATCATGTGAGCCTGATGTAGTGGATAAAGAGATAATATTGGAATTAGGAAGACCTGGCTTCAAGTCCCACCTTTGACACATACTGGCAATGTGGCTCTGGGCAAGTCACTTAACTCTTAGTGTTGAAGGCAACTCAGCAATTAAAAATTGCATGGATGGTGCTGACCTGCTTTTGTAGAGAGTTTATAGATCCAGAAGTTCCTGATGCCTATAAACTCACAGGATCAATTCCTATTCCACTTTATGTTTCTAGTTTTCCTAATATTGAGCTATTCTAACATTTTTTGTGTAACTCCAATCTGGTCATAGAATGAAATCTTCTTTAATGTTATTATATGCTCATTGCTAATATTTTATTCAATTCTTTTATGTTGATATTCATTAGGGATATTGGTCTATAGTTTTTTTTCTTTACTTTGTCTTCCTCTATTTTAAGAATCAAGACCATAATTTCAGAAAAACCTGGAAAGACTTACATGAACTGATGCTGAGTGAAGTGAGTAGAACCAGGAAAACATTGTACACAGTAACAGCAACGTTGTTCAATGACCAACCTTGATAGACTTAGCTCTTCTCTGCAATACAAATGATCTAACAGGGGTGGGGAGCCTGCAGCCTTGAGGCCACATGTGGCCTTCTGGGTCCTTGGGTGAGGCCTTTTGACTGAGTCCAAATTTTACAGAACAAATTCTTTTATTAAGGGGATTTATTCTATGAAGTTTGGATTCAGTCAAAGGGCCGCAACTTAAGGACCTAGAGGGCCACATGTAGCCTCCAGGCCACAGGGTCCCCATCCTTGATAAGACAATTCCAAAAGACTCATGATGGAATATGCTATCCAAATCCAGAGAAAGAACTATTGGATTCTGAATGCAGATCGAAGCATACCATTTTCTCTTTTTTTATTGTTTTTTCTTTATTGTGGTTTTCCCCTTTGGTTCTGATTCTTCTTTCACAATATGACTAATGTGGAGATATGTTTAATATGATTGTACATGTATAGCCTATATCAGATTGCATGCCATCTTGGAGAGAGGGGAGAAGAGAGAGAGAGGGAGGAAAAAATTTGGAACTCAAAATCTTATAAAAGTAAATGTTGAAAACTATCTTTGCATGTATAATTGGAAAAAATAAAATACTACTAAGTGGAAAAAATAAAAAATGAAATTTCTGATACATAAAAAAGAATCAAGACCATATTTGTGTCTTAGAAAAGGTGGAGTCTTCTTTTTTACTATTTTTACAAATAGTTCATATAATATTGGAATCAATTATCCTTTGAATGTTTAATAGATTTCACTTGTAAATCCATTTGGTTCTGGGTTTTTTCCCCCTTTGGGACTTCATTTATGACCTGTACAATTCATTTTCTGACATTAGGTTATTTAAATTCTCTACTTTATTCTATTTACCAGAATACCTTATATTGTCATTAATTTTCATTCATTTAATTTATTAATTTTGTGGGCATATAGTTGGCAACATAGTATTCCCTTTATATCCTTTCCATTTGTTGCAAATTCTCCATTTTCATTTTTATATTGGTTATTTGGTTTTCCTCTTTCCTTTAAAAAAAAGTAGGTTAACTAATAGTTTAATTGATTATATTAGGGTTTTTTAAAAAAACTCCTGGGGGTGGAGCCAAGATGGTGGAGTAAAAGCTTGAGTTAAAAACTTGCTTGAACTCTCCCCCAAACCCCTCTAAATACCTGTAAAAAATGGCTCTAAACAAATTCAAAAGCAGCAAAATCCACAAAAAGACAGAGTGGAACAAATTTCCAGCCCAAGACAACCTGAATGGTTGACTGGAAAGGTCTATCATGCAGGGCTGGGAGAGGAATGCAGTTCAGCATGGGAGCATAGGCAAAACAGGCCTCAGCAAACCTGGAGCAGGCCTCAAAGGACTGAATCGCAGGCAGCTGTGTCAGTTTCCAGACTTCTCAACCCAGATGCCAAAGACAACTTAGAAGGTCAGTAAGGAAAAGTCTGTGACCACGGTGAGAGAGAAGCTCAGTCCTAGCCCTAGTCCTGGAGCAGCCCCAGGGCGGCAGCTGCTTCCTGAAGTTGGCCCACAGACAGAGGGGGAATCAAGTGGCTGATCATAGGGGGATTGCAGGGATCTCTTTGCTGGTGCTGAGGCAGGATTCTATTGCTTTGCCCCTACTTGGATCTGGGTCACAGTTCTAAGTGGCAGTCCTAAGGCAAAGAGGAGTTCTGGCGTGGTGGAGCTTGTAGTGGTGATGGAGAGGGAATCTTCCTCACAGTTCCAAGGCAGAAAAGAGTGCTTGTGGTCACTCAGAGACCAGAGCACAGGCCAGGAAAGGAGTAAACCCTCGCTCTTGATCATACCACCTTGGAAGAACTGAAAACTTACAAGTCTCTAGAAGTATCTCTGAAAATAGCTGCACAAAACCCCTGAAGCTTGGGATAGTACATTCTCCACACTGGAAGCAGACCCCTACCTTAACAAACAGTTTGTGATTCAACTAATTGACTGGGATCATGAGCAAACTTTGCAAAAAAAAAGTCAGACCATAGAATCTTTCTTTGGTGACAAAGAA
>NW_020954571.1:24859893-24860549 GCF_900497805.2 Vombatus ursinus | reverse complement strand
AGGAGGACCTGAGTTCAAATCTGTCCTCAGACCAAACACTTGACACTAGCTGTGTGACCCTCAGCAAGTCACTTAACCCCAATTACCTTAAAAAAAAAGTCTCAAAAAAAATAGCCTAACCCAAATGGCAAGAGGTCCAAAAAGCCAACGAGGAGAAGAATGCCTTAAAAAGAAGAATTGGTCAAATGGAAAAGGAAGTCCAAAAGCTCACTGAAGAAAATCCTTCCTTAAAAATCAGAGTGGAGTAAATGGAAGCTAGTGACTTTATGAGAAATCTAGACATTGCAAAATAAAACCAAAAGAATGAAAAAATAGAAAACAATATGAAATATCTCATTGAAAAAACAACTGACCTGGAAAATAGATCCAGGAGAGATAATTTAAAAATTATTAAACTATCTGAAAGCCATGATCAAAAAAAGAGCTTAGACATCATCTTTCAAGAAATTATCAAGGAAAATTGCCCTGATATTCTAGAGCCAGAGGGCAAAATAGAAATTGAAAGAACCCCACCAATCACCTCCTGAAAGAGATCCCCAAAGGAAAACTCCTAGGAATATTGTAGCCAAATTCCAAAATTCCAAGGTCAAAGAGAACATATTGCAGGCAGCCAGAAAGAAACAATTCAAGTATTGTGGAAACACAATCAGGATAAG
>NW_020954571.1:24858949-24859753 GCF_900497805.2 Vombatus ursinus | reverse complement strand
CAAATCATAAGGGACTTATTGAGGTTGAGTGGTTTACATTCCTGCATGGAAAAATAATATTTGTAACTCATAAGACCTTTGTCAGTATTAGGGTAGTTGGAGGGGAAAAAAATTATATGTATAGATAGATTGATAGAGAGAGGGCACAGGGTGAGTTGAAGATGCAGGGGTGATATCTGAAGAATAAAATTAAGGGGTAAGAGAGGATTATACTGGGAGGAGAAAGGGAGAGGTAGAATGGGATAAATTATCTCACATAAAACAGACAAGAAAAGACTTTTACAGTATAGTGGAAACAGGAAAGGAGAGAGGGAATAAGTGAATCTTATACTCATTGGATTTGGCTTAAGGAGGGAATACCATACACACTCAATTGGGTATGGAAATCTATCTTACCCTACAGGAAAATTGGGGGGATGGGGATAAGAGAGCAGGAGGATGATAGAGGGGAGGGCAGATTAGGGGAGGGGGTAATTAGAAGCAAATACTTCTAAGGAGGGACAGGGTCAAAAGAGAGAATAGAATAAATGGTGGGGCGGGATAAGATGAAGGGAAATATAGTTAATTTTTCACAACATGACTACTATGGAAGTGTTTTGCATGACTACACATGTATAACCTGTATTGAGTTGCTTGCCTTCTCAATTAAGGTGGTTGGGGAGGGAGGGAGGGAGAAAATTTAGAACCCAATGTTTTAAAAACAAATGTTAAAAATTGTTTTCACATCCAGCTGGGAAATAAGATATACAAGCAATGGGGTATAGAAATCTATCCTGCTCTATAGGAAAATAGAAGGGGAAGGGG
>NW_020954571.1:24834959-24858841 GCF_900497805.2 Vombatus ursinus | reverse complement strand
AAATGTTTAAAAAAACAACTTTTAAATTCTTATCAATTCACTTCAATTTCATTAGTCTCTTTTTTGGTTTTCAGAATTTTTATTTTCATATTTACTTTTTTTTAATTTTCTAGACTTTTTAGTTGCATGCCAAATCCATTGATTTGTTCTTTGTCTCTTTCTCTAACCATGACAGTGGTTAGAGATATAAGTTTTCTCTTAAGAACTATTTTGGCTACATCCCAAAATTTTTGGTATGTTATCTCATTGTTGTCATTTTCTTTGATGAAATTGTCTAATATTTTCATGAATTATTCTCTGATTCACCAGTTCACTAGGATTAAATTATTTATTCTCCACTTAAATATCAAGTCTTTTTTCAAAAGCCCTTTATTGATTATAATATTTACTGCATTGTGGTCAGTAAAGGATGTGTTTAATGTTTCTGCTTTTCTGCATTAGTCTATGAAAGTTGGGGGTTTTTTGGTTTTTTGTTTGTTTTCCTTATAATATAGTCAATTTTTATAAAGGTGCCATATAAGGCAAGAATTATTTTATTTTCTTCTATTCCCACTCAGCAATCTCCAGAAAGCTACTGTACCAAACTTTTGAAAAGTTATTTTTAGGTCCTTAAACTTCTCCCTTTTTTTGTTGTTAGATTATCCGTGTCTAAAAGGGGTATATTGAAATCCCCAATTATCATCATTTTGTTTTCTATTTCTTCTTAAAATTCGATCAAGTTTTTCTCTAAGTACTTAAATGTCAATGTCATTTGGTGCTGATATTATTTGTCTATGATGACTTTAAGCACAATGTAATTTCCCTATTTCTCACTTTTAATCACATTTATTTTAATCATCTTGCTCCCTCTGAGATCATGATTGTTTTTTTTTAGTTTGCCTGAAGCATAATAAATTCCATTCCAGTCCCTCATTTTAACTCTGTGTGAATCTTTTATGTTTCAAGTTTGTTTCTTGTAAATTGTTGGATTCTGTTTTCTAATCCATTCTCTGTCATCTTATGTTTTATAGGTGAGTCCATCCTATTCACATTTACAATTATGATTACAAATTGTGTGTTTCTTTCCATTATATCCGAATACTTTTTCTTCTTTTTACTTCCTTCCCTGCTCAGACTGCTTTAATTACAAATTGTAGATTTTGATCACATTCCTTCCCTTTCAAGGAATGTGATCAAAACCTATGATTTGTAATTAAAGCAATCTACTTCCACTCCACTGCCCCTCCTTTCTTCTCCTTCCTTAGGCATAGGTCACTGGTTTTTATACCTTTCCTTGTACTTATTCCTTTTTAATCTTCTCTTTATGACCCACTGTCCAAAGTTGAAGTTATGCTTGTAATTATTCCCTCACCTACTTTGTTCTCCCTCTTAAACTTTTTTTCTCTCTTTTCTTGTTCCCTTCCTGCTTCTCTGTTGAGTTTATTGTATCATTTTACTACTCTTTGTATTCATGTATTAATGTTTGTGCTCAAACCTCCTTTTCCAATTCAGATGAGAATATGGCTCATATGATTTCCACTTCTTCTATCCCTTCCTCCACTTTTGTATAGTTTTCTTTTCCAATTATGATAAATTATAAGTTTTAACCATGTCTTCCTCATTTCTTCCTTTCTGTATTGATTTTCCCTTCTTTTTCCTTTTGTCTTTTAATATCATTAAAACACAACAAAATCAACCCCAGTCCTTCTGTTTGTTTTATTTAATTCCTTATGTGATCCTTGAAGTCATTAGGATTCTAAAGGAACTCATCTTTTCTCACTCATTAATATGCATTTCTTCATTGTTTAGCACCTTCCAATTGTTCAAGAGTGCTTATCTTTCTAGGATTCTCTTGATTGCTACATTTATATTTCAAAGTATCTACTCAGTTCTGGTCTTCATTTGGAATGCTTGAAAAAGCTCTATTCCATTAAAGATACATTTTTTGGGGAGGAGGCCTGTAGGATTATATTCAGTTTTATAAAGTAAATGGCTGGGGCAACTAAGTGGTGCAGTGGATAGAACACTGATCCTGGAGTCAGGAGAACCTGAGTTCAAATCCAGTCTCAGACACATAACACTCACTAGCTGTGTGACTCTGGGCAAGTCACTTAACTCCATTACCTAGCAAAAAAAAAAAAAGATTTTGGGGCAGCTTGGTGACTCAGAGGATAGAGCACTAGCCCTGGAGTAAGGAGGACCTGAGTTCAAATCCAGCCTCAGACATGTAACACTCACCAGCTGTGTGACTCTGAGCAAGTCATTTAACCCCAAGTGCCTCACCAAAAAAAGAAAAAAAAAGTAAGTGGCTGTAAGCCTCTATCTTTTTTTTACCTTTGGAATATTATATTTCAAGAGTGTCATCCTTTTATACTTGTAGCTGCCAAGTTCTGTGTGATCCTGAATGTGATCCTTAGTACCTGAACTCTTTCTTTCTGGCTACTTGTGGTATTTTTTCTTTGACCTGGAAGCTCTGGATTTTGGCCATGACATTCCTGTGAATCTTCATTTTAGGATTTCTTTCAGGAGGTGATCAGTGGATTCTTTCTCTCTCTCTCTCTCTCTCTTTCTCAAGGCAATTGGGGTTAAGTGACTTGCCCAGGGTCACACAGCTAATAAGTGTAAAGTGTTTGGTCTGAGACCAGATTTGAACTCAGATCCTCCTGACTCCAGAGCCAGTGTTCTATCCACTGTGCCACCTGGCTGCCCCGATACTTTCTCTTTTCACTTTGCCCTCTAGTTCTAATAAATCTGGGCAGGTAGCATTCATTTTCAATTTATTGAAATAAAGTACCCAGGCTTTTTGTTGTTGTTGTTGTTGTTATGTTTTTCAGGGAGTCCAGATCTTCTTAAATTGTCTCTCCTTGAAATGTTTTACATATTTTTTTTAATAGCAAAGACCTTACATTTTCTTTTGTTTTCTCCATCTTTCTATTTTGTTTTAATATTTATCATTTCTTATAATTATTGGATTCAGTTTGGTCCATTCTTATTTTCAGGGAGACTACAGTTTGGATGGGGTTTTTCATTTTCTATTCTAAGCTATTTATTCTCCTACTGCTTTCCTCCAGAACTCTTATTTTACTTATGTCTCCATTTTTAATCTCTAAGTCCTCAGCAGGCCTCAATGTGGCCAGGACAGGGTAATTTCCTGCAGAATGGAGATTTGATTATCACTCTGTGTGTGTGTATGTGTGTGTGTGGGGGTGTGTACACATGCGTGCACACGTGCGTGTATGTATGTGTCTTTATCCTGAAGGTTTCAAGAATGTTCTGCTAGACTAGTATGAAGTAACTTTGCAAAGCAGAACCAAAACCCATCTTGGTAAGTGCTTCAAGTGACTGTTTTCTACACAATTCACTTCACTGAATCTCTGTACAAGGAAAGACAATAGGTGTGATTAGTGATCATTTTACCCACATGATCCTGCTGAGGTGCAAATATTCTTTTAGATGTGCAAGTTCCAAGCCTCTTCCTTCTTGGGTGCCCTTGAAGGCACCAAGATTGGAAGAGAGATAGTCTTTCTTGGTGTTTAACCCAAAATTTTTCCTATCAGATTCCATAGCATATGTAATTTCAATAGTTAGAAAAGAGTAAACATTTACGCTATAGACATGTCATCTTGGAGGTCAGATGCTCCCTAACTGCAAAAATTATGACTCAGTTTCTCAAAAGGCTCTATGGACACGGGACTGAGAGATACTAGTCTCCGCATAGAAGAGTGACCTGTGGATAGATGCTGGGGACCTGAGATTCTTGGCTACTCAGTCGAATTTCCAAAGAAACATCTGCTTGGTTTCCTAAGGACCCCTGGAGCTAATCCAAGGGATCTGGGAAGTTTCAGCCCCATCAATAAGAAACTGCATGGAGTAGTTTCCATAGGTGGAGATTCTAATTTAGAAACCTCATCAATAGCCCCTAACTCAGTCTCTCAGTTATCTCCCTTCTGTTTAAAGAGTTTTTCAATTTCACACTACTATAGATGAAACTCTCCCATTTTCATATAAACCACTAGAGAATTTGGCAGGATGATATAGTGGCAAAAAGATAGAACTAGGAATCAGGAGATCTCGACTCTAATCTCTGCTCTCTCACTACATATGAGAGAAAGCTTGGTCAATCATCTTTCTCATCTATCAAGTAGAGACTATGATCACTGGGAAGTAGCACAGTAGTGGTAGTGCATGAACGAATGTGAAATGGGAAGACTAGAGATCAAGATTTTAGGAAGTGAGCACAATGAGGTAAGAGTACATTCCATACCAGGTAATTGTCTTTGTAAAGGTATCTGAGATGGAATGTCTTGCACCGAGGAACACAAATTGGACCCTCTCTGCCATTTTCACACGTGGATTTTCCAACTCCTCAATGCTTGGTTCATTCCACTTTTCCAAATCTTTTACCCACGCCCATTGTAGCACAGCATGAAATCAGGAGCTTTGGTGATATTCCACCCCTTATATTCCAAACCAAATCCTCCATTGAAGTCTGGCTGGTCTTCACTGTCCTGATATCCCATCTTTGGCCATTTATCCTCTTTTTTCCCCCCACCTCATTCTCGCTCCTTTAACTATTAGCTATCCAAATCTTAGCCTTCCTTCAAAGCCCAGTTCAAGTTTTATCTTTATAGACCACTCCAATTCACTAATACCTCTTCCTTTTCTGTCCACTTAATGCATTGATAGGGGCCATTTTCCAGTCATCCTGATCTGTATCTTGCCACTGGACCCAGTTGACTCCAGAGGAGAAAGTAAGGCTGGTGACTTTGCATAGCCTTCTGTGCTTAAACCTAATTCACTTGCAAGTCATGGCATCATCTTCCTGATGCCATGGTCCTCTTCTAGAAGGAAGAACAAACAACAACAATGCATTGATATGGTTCACACTATGCAATAGTCTACTTAATTGTATCTGTCTTTTATTGTTCTCCAGTTGTTTCATACCTCTGACGCTTGACCCCTGCCAATTAGACTAAGCTTCTCCAAAGCTGGAACTTGATCTTCTCCTCTGGCCTTTCTCGTAACCTAGAACAGCATTAGACACATACTTAAGTAGGTATCTTGTAAACATTTATAGGTGGATTGCTTGATGAAGAGTCAGCATATCATAGTGAGAATGTTGGATTTGGATCAAATGATGGCTCTGCTACTTATAAACTATGTGACCATACGTAAATCAATAAACTTGACTGAGCCCTGGTTTCCTCATCTTTAAAATGGGATGGTATCACAAACAACCCCTAAAGATTGTGGTTACCTTCCAATTTTAATTTTACATTCAGAAATAACAGTGGCAGCTTTTTTTCACTCTCAGATAGAGGGTTTTTGGGTTTGTTGTTTTTTTTTTTTAATTCAAATTAGAATTTAACAGCCCCAAGAGGGAGGTAGCCAAGATGTGAGGAATGAGAAAGCAGAAGGGTAGGAACTCTGATAGAATCTTCGGGGGATGATGAAGGGAGGAGCTCAGGCTTACGCTCCCCCTTCCTTCCATAGCTCCCCACCCCAGAGCTGAAGAGGGAAGCTGTCTCTTCTCAGTCCCTAGAGCCTGCAGAGCTTATATTGAAGAAGGACTTTGCAGGTGAAAAGCAGGAGAGGCAGTCTATGCTCCTGAACACAGGGGAAATGTTTCTGGCATTAAGCAAAGCCTTTTTATATTTAAACTGACAGCCATAGATTTTTCAAAACTATCCCCAGAGTTGGGGCCATATCTGTGTGTGGATATATATGTATAAAAACATACATAATGTATATTTTATATTTGTATATATACAAATATATATGTACCTATAAACACACTATGCATAAATGTACACAGTTTTATTAGATGAAAAGCACACCTGAATGTGTATGTGTATATTAATAAGATCTCCCACTTCTGTCCAGTTTCAAAGTTTACCAAGCTTTCTCTATGTGCAGAGGTCCCTAACAACACAACATATTCATTCATCTATTTCTATATAGCAGCCTTGCACATTTGTAGTCAGCCACACAACAATTCGATGTGTACACACCCAGACACATACACAGACACACACACACACACACACACACAGAGTCAGCAAAGCAGGGGTAGTTTGCTCCACCAGGAATTCCAGGGCCTCCGGGGGGCTGGGGAGGAGAAGGAAGCTAGACTCCACAGGAGGGTGGAGGGAGGGGGCAGGGACTCAGTGAAATGGGAGAGGGAGGCAGGAGGGGGGAAACTTTGTGAGTAGCACAAGTGTGGGGGAGGGTCAGAACCCCTGGAGGAGAGATCTGAGGAGCAGAATGCCTCCCCACAGAGGAGCCAACCTAGCAGGAGAGGAGGTGGAAGTTCAGAGCAGCAGGGGTGGAGGTCAGGGACAGTGGGAGGCCAGCAGGATTGAGATCAGAAGGGGGAGGGAGGAGGGAAGGGAGGGCTCAGCAGGAGGCTGGGAGGAGATGGGGTCTTGAGAGAAGCCGCTCACCAGGGGAAGGACCGAGTTAGAAGGCTGGGCAGTGAGGGAATGTGAAAGGTCGAGGGATGATGGGCAGGGTTGGGGAGGCTGAGAGGAAGTGAGACAAAGAGAAAGGCGCTTTTCCCCCGAAATTTCCAAAGGGTGAGAAATTTCATCCCTAGTGAACCTTGAAACTCAACGAAGCTAGCTTTGCCTGCTGACATAAGATACATGGCAATCATCCCCATTCAATTGGTCACCATCTTTTTACTGAGCAACCACTGGGTGTTCAACCCTCTGGGAATCCCTAAAGAGCATAAGAAGCATAAGGACATTCATTATAGTCTGGTTGAAGAGATAAAATACACACACATAAAATCAGAGCTTTTAGAGCTATAAGGGCTCTTAGATGTGCTCCTGACTTTATAAGAAAAGAAATTTAGATCCAGAGGGATGGAAATGATTTGCCCCAGGTATATATATGTATATATATATATATATGTGTGTGTGTGTGTGTGTGTGTGTGTGTACATGTATATGTATATACACATGTACATATATACATGTATATGCATGTATATACATATATACACATACCTGTACCACAGGTCTACACAGCACAATTCATTAGAGAATATCCAGAGAATTTTATTTTTTTAAGGAAAACATTAATTAAATACTCAAATATGAAGGACATTATTTTTATTCTTCAAACTTAAAAAAACTAAAACAAAATTAATTTGATTTTTAAACATAACAACTAAACTTTAAACTTTAAGAAAATATAAAATTTGCAAAGGGCTCCTCTTAATCAAACCCTTCCCTTTACCTTAAAATACAGAGCAACTTTTTCAGCTTTGTTTTCTTGGCTAAACAAACAAACAAAAACCATCTTTCCAAGGGAACCCCACTCCTCTAGTCCTGAACTTTGCCATCAAGGGTTTGTGGAAGAGTTTGAATTTTTTGTCTTGGTTGTCAATTCGAATCAGAGCTCCAGGACTGCAGACTAGAGGCTGTTTGATGTAAAACAAAATAGGCACAGGAGTAGAAGCAGAAAAAATGTCTAGCTGATTTTTCCCTAACCCAGAATGCAACCAGCTGAAGTCTCCAGACAGGAGCAGGGCCTCCTGGGCACAGAGAGGAGGGGAAGCAGCACATTGGGACCCCACAGGAAGTGGGCTCCACTAAACAGAAGTACATTAGAGCAGGAAAGGTAGTGCAAGGGACAGAGTTTGGGAGAGAGTCAGAAAGGGGGCTCTGGACTTCTGGGCAACCAAGTCACTGAATTAGTCTCTAATCAGAGATGCATGAAAATAGGAAAGAAGAAGTAAATGAAAAATAGAAAAATGAAGCAGCAGCAGATACAACTGAGGATTCTCAGTAATTGGGAAAAACCACTCTTAACTTTAGCAAGTTCCAAATTCCAGGCAGCCTCACTGTGGGAAGAGAGGGGATAACATTTTAGGGTATGCCTAGACACATCTGGTACACCTTATAAACACTCATGAATTAGGATTCAAACCCAGGTTGCCTGACTCTAAGTCCAATGCTCTTAACCACTATTCCACCTCCATCCCCAATTAATGTAATCACAGAAGACCCAGACACTTCAATTGGAATAAATCAATCAATTCTTTAAACTAGGGGTTAAGGAATTTTCCTACAAGTCTGTAATCAATTTGAAAGGATTATAGTAGTTTGATCATTGGAGGGATGCAGATGATGCCACACAAGAAATATCTTGTGATTGGCTAAAAGAATCTGGACACACTTCTGGGCCTATGTATAAAAATAGCAGTCAGTTCAACTGTGAACTAGTCAATTGGTCAATCTGTATACTAATGAGAGAATTTCAGTTCAGAGGATTCCAGTTCCAGAATTAGAGCCTAGACTCTAAAAGAGAATTGCCCTGGGAGGATTGGGGGTGGAGATGGGAGAGAAGAAAGGGAAGGGAAGAAAGAGTTTCTCTTTCTTTCTGCTCTTTGTCTCTGTCTTTCTGGACACACATACACATACACACATACACACACATACACACATTGACCATGCCATCAGAGAAATTGGACAAGTAGCAAATGATGTATTTATCTAGAATCATAGAGACTATACTAGTTGGGGGTAAGGAAAGGTAACTTAAGAGGACATGCTCCCTCTGGGCAGAGAGAAGCCCCAGTTATGGATTCCACAAAACCACTGATGCTCAGAGCTCAGCAGAGAGATTATACTTCAGGAGAACTTCATGAGGACCCTACAAAAGGAAAAGGGACTTTCTTTTTTCTAATTTTTAATTAATTTATTTTGATTTATCAACAATCACTTCCATATGCTTTTGAGTTTAAAATTTTTCTGCTCCTTTCTCCCCATCACCTTCCCTAAGATGGCACATAATCTGATACAGGCTATACATATACACATTAGTCATGTTGTAAGGAAGAATTAGAGCCAATAGGAGGAACCACCAGAAAGAGGAAATAAAACAAAACAGAAGGAAAAAAAAGAGCAAACAGTATGCTTCAATCTGCACTCAAACTCCATAGTTCTTTCTTTGGATGTGGACAGCATTTTCTATCATGAGGTCTTTGGAGATGTCTTAGATCAAAAACGGACTTTCAGTAATCATAGGCGTGAACTATTCCTTTGCCACCTAAGTTCTTTACACATGCACCTCATGACCTCTGTATTTTACATGTGTACCCTCTTTCCCCATGGTCCTTGTGTATTTTTGTGGGGGAATGCACCCCCAATTTGGAGGAAGGCACATTGTGTCTCTTGTACCAACTGTTCTTACAGCACTCTCCTAGTAAATGCCTTTTGTAAAAGCTTAGGTCTGGTTGGCTAATCGTTAATGGATAACACACAGGTAGGCGCTTGTGAGCAAGGGTATTAGAAAACTATCTTCAAAGAGTTACTGCTACAACCCTGAGTGCAGTAATAGCTACCTGCTGGGAACCTGGCCTGCCAGTGTGAATGAGGAGTAGTTGTGAAAAGGGAGCTATGTATGTACAAGATTGTGTGACACATTAAATGCTGCAGGAATTCAGAGAGTAGTGAGATTTGCTTGGGTTGGAGGGATAATAACAGCTAACAATTATATGACACTTCAATGTTTTCATAGCATTTTAACTATATTATCTTATTTGATCTTCACAATGACGTTATGAGGTAGGTATTATAATCTCCATTTTATAAATGAGGAAATTGAAGCTTAAAGAGGTTAGTGAGTTGCCCGGGACTAAGCAGCTAATGTCAGAGGCTGGATCTGAACTTAGGTCTTCTTGATTCCAAGTCCAGAATTCTCAACTATGTCACTACTAAGGTTTCATGGAGAAGAGGGTCGGCAACTTGAGCTGAGTCTGGAAGGATGAAGACGATATGGAGACGAATGATGGGAAAATAACAGATTTAACATCAGAATCCACTTTATTTAGCAGATTCACATCACTCCTCTCACTCACTACTTCTCTTCAAACAAAACATACATCTTAGAGCTATAGGCAGGAAAGAATAAAAAGGCAGGTAGGAAAACTGGGTTCTAGCTTCAGCTCTGCCACTTATTAGCTGTTTTCCCAGAGATAAGCCTCTCTGGACCTAGATTTTCTCATCTGTACAATAAGGGATTGGAGACATAAAGGAAGATACCATAAGTAAATTAGAAGAACATGGAACATATTATCTGTCAGATTTATGGATAGAAGAATTTATTAATTAACAAAAGATAAGGAGCATTATGAGATGTAAAATGGATACCTCTGATTACACTAAATTTCAAAGTTTTTGTATAAATAAAGCCAATGTAGCCCAGATTAGAAAGAAAGCAGAAAATTGAGGAAATGGTTATAGACAGTTTCTTGAATAAAGGTCTCATATCTCAAATATATAGAGAACTTTGACAAATTTATAAGAATATGAGTCATTTTCCAATTGATAAATAGTCAAAGGATATGAACAGGCAGTTTTTGGAAAAAGAAATCAAGGTTATGTATAGTCATATGAAAAAATGTTCTAAATCATTATTGATTAGAGAAATACAAATTAAAATAACTTTGAGATATCATCTCACACCTATCAGATTGGCTAAAATGATAGAACGGGGAAATAACAAATGTTGTAGGGGATGTGGAAAAATTGGAACACTAGGACACTATTGGTAGAACTATGAACTGATCCGACCATTTTGGAGAGCAATCTGGAATTATACTCAAAGAGTTATAAAACTGTGTATACTTTTGGACCCAGCAATACCACTATCAGGTCTGTTTCCCAAGGTGATCAGGGAAAAATGTATGTTTTAAAATGTTTATAGCAGCTCTCTTTGTGGAGGCAAAGAACTGGAAACTGAGGGAATGCCCATCAATTGAGGAATGGCTGAATAAGTTGTGGTTATGATTGTGATGGAATACTACTGGGCTGTAAGAAATGATGAGCAGGTTTATTTTAGAAAAACATGGAAAGACTTGCATGAAATAATGAAGAGTAAAATGAGCAGAATCAAGAGAATGTTGTATATTGTGAATGACTAAGCTATTCTGAGTAATATGGATATTCAAGTAAACTACAAAGGACCTATGAAGGAAGATGCTATTTACCTCCAGAGAAAGAACTGACATATGGAAGTATGTGTTGTATGATTTCTCATATACATATGTCTGTGTCAAATGTTGGCCTTCTCTAGTGTGTAGTTGGCAGGGAGGGAGGGAGACAGCTCAGAATTCAAAATATAACCCAAAAAAAGTTGGTTTTTTTTTTAAATAATAAGAGATTGGACAAGATGGTGTCCACATCTAGGATCTGGGGCCCGCCACTTGTCTATGCCTCCTCCCTGTTCAAGGTAACTCTTGCCACCAGGACCATTTCTTAGAGGATGGGAGGTTCAGGGAACATGATATTGTGTTCCTTCTTTGACACTCCCATCTTCACATTTGTATATAGTAAAATCAGATTCAAATGAGGCGGTGTCAGGAAGCTTGTTTTCAATTCTGGCTCTGCTATAGACTAGCTAAGTGACCTCAAGTAAATAACTTCTGCTGCCTGAGTTTCACAAACCTTTTCTTCAAAATAAAGAGTTTGGGCTAAATTTCACAGCCCAACTCCTAGAAAATGCTGTTTATTCTCTATTTGCTCTCTTCTCATTCACTTTTCAACCCCTTGCAAGCTCTATTCTGACCCCACTACTCAACTATTACTCAACTAAAACTGTTCTTTCTAAAGTTAACAATTGTCTCTTAATTTTCAAATCTGTTGACTTTTTCTCATTTCTCACCCTTCTTGACTTCTCTGCATCATTTGACACTGTTCACTAGTTTATCCTCTTGAGATTTCTTCTCTGGATTTTTATGACAATGCTGGATTTTCTTTTGTGTCCTGCCCCTTAACTGGGGAAGATGTAACCTAAGGATCTGTCTTGGGCTTTCTCTTTTCTCTCTACACTCTCTCAGTGATTACATCAACTCCCATGGATTCAATTATCGTGCAGATCTATATTACCAGTCCTAGACTCTTTCCTGATCTCCAGTCCTACATCACCAACTGCCTGTTGGATGTTTTTAACCGGATGTTCCATGGGTAACTTAAACTCAGTAAGTCCAAAACAAAAATCATTATCTTTCCACTGAAACCCAACCTTCTTCTGAACTTCCTTATTTCTAATGATGGAAAGTTCTCCTTGATTTTTCCTTACCCTACCTAATCAATCAGTCAATAAATATTTACTAAGGACCTTTTATGTGTCAAGCTCTGTACTAAAAGCTGGGGATACAAAGAAAGGCAAAAGATAGTTCTTGACCTCAAAGAATTCACAATCTAATATGGAAAGACAATGCATAAAAAGAAGCTGAGAACAGTAGGGAAAAGAAAGAAGGAGGGAGGGTACCCAACATAAGGGTATGATGAAGTTCTGCAGCTGGGTGGGAAATTGTGGGGTGGCTGCCCTGGGCACCCTCCTTAAATGGAGGATCTGGGAGAAGCAAACTTAATGATTATGTAGACTATCTTCAGATGACCAAATCTAACCAAGAGTTAGACTTTCACTCTTTCTTTTCACTCTTAAATGATATCCAATCTCCACCATCTCCAATCAGAGGGAGTGAGGGATCCTAGGGGCAGGGAATACTGAGGAGGTACGAATTTTAGAGTTGATGTGATCTTGCAGTAAGATGAGTTGCTGGAGATAATGATGAAGTCCAGGAGAACGACCAGGTGGGAAATGATGTTATGGTTGCCAAGTCTTGTCATACAACATCTCTTGCACCTGTGTAGCTTTCTCAGCTGACATGACCACCACTGTAGATGATGCCTTCATCACCTTTTGCTTGGGTTAAAGCAATCACCTACTAAATGGTCACCCTGTTTCAAGTCTCCTCTCTATTCTATTCTCCATATGACTCCCAAATTGATAGTCCAAAAGCACAAGTCTGATAGCAAACCTAATAGCCCCATCAGTGCGATCTCTATTGCCTCCAGGGTCAAATACAAACTCCCTCTATCCCTCCCTACCTTGTATCAAAAAGTTTTAGTATGAAAAAAACATGATATGTGAATGAAATGGAATATTATTGTGAAATTTTGTTGTTGTTATTCAGTTATGTCTGACTCTTTGTTCACCCCATCTAGGGTTTTCTTGACAAAGATATTGGAGTGGTTTGCCATTTCCTTCTCCAGTTCATTTGACAGATGAGGAAATTGAGGCAAACAGGGTTAAGTGACTTGCCCAGAGTCACACAGCTAGTAAGTGTCTAAGGCCAGATTTGAACTCAGGAAAATGAGTCTTCGTGACTCCAACTGGGCACTCTATCTATTCCACCTCACTGCCCATTATTGTGCAATAAGAAATGACAAATATGAGAAAGTCAGAAAAATGTGGGAAGATTTATATGAACTGATACAGAGCTAATTAAGCAGAGCCAAGAAAATACAAAGCAAGTTAAAAGGTCACTAAAATAAAATTGAACTCTGAGTAACTGAAAAACCAGCAAAGCTCCCAGTGAAAGATAATGAAACATAACCCTGTTCCTTACAATGGAAAAGTAGGCGAATTCTATGGCAAAGTATTATATACGCTGCCAGACATAGTCTATGTATCAGATGTTTTTACCTAACTGCTTTTCCTAGTTAGAAAGGAAGGTTCCATCTATAGGGTAGGAACTAACTGTGATGTAAAGACAAGAGGCATATTAAAAATAAAACGCAATGAAATGCACATACACAAAGTAATTTTAATGGCTCTCTTTCATCTCTTGGGTGATATCCAAACTCCTCTGCTTGGCATTGAAAGTCCTTCTCAGCATGATACCAGCCTACCTTCCCATGCCGATTTCACAATAATCCCCCCCACACATTCTATGGATCCAGGTAAGCTGGCCTATTTGCTGTTCCCCTAAAGGAATTTTCTATTACCTCTCTCTGCCTTTGTACAAACTGACCCTCATGCGTAGAATGTTCTCCTGCTTCAAAACGTCTACCTTTTGGAACCCCTAACTCCCTTCAAGAATCAGCTTAAGTGCTAACTCCGTTCTAGGCCTTTCTTCATCTCCCCAAATATGATTTGTCCCCCTAGACTCCTTGCCCAACATTTACTTTGTTTTTGCTTTGTCTATATTTTATGTAACTATATCTATATAGCTATGTAACTTATATAGCTTATATAGATTTGTATATCTATATATGTCTATATTTTATATATATTTATATTTAGTTTTATATTTTATTTTGTTTATATTTTAAATTTGTTATCTGTGTGCTAGGTGCTTTCCCTTAGACTATAAACTCCTTGAAGACAGGCTGTTTCTCTTTTTGTCTCTATATCACTTTACTCTATCACAGGGCCTGGCACATAGTAAGATTAATAAATCTTTATTGAATAAATGTTGAATAAATTGTATGCCATTAGAGTCTAAAGCATGGGGGCAGCTAGGTGGCACAGTGGATAGAGCACCGGCCCTGGACTCAGGAGGACTTGAGTTCAAATTTGACCTCACACATTTACTAGCTGTGTGATGTTGGGCAAGTCACTTAATCCTGATTGCCTCCCCCCAAAACTCTAAAGCACAGATCTAACTAAATCACACCCCTTCCTCACCCCACCCCCCATTCAACAAACCCCAATGGCTCCCTATCATTTCCAGGGTCAAATACAAAATCCTTTATTTAATATTCAAAGCCCTTCCCAACCTAGCCCCCTCCCACCTTTCTGGTCTTCTCACACTTATTCCTCTCCTCATTCACTTTTCAATCCAGCGACTGGCCTCCCTGTTGTTCCTCACACAAGACACTCATCTCCCAGTCTGTGCATTTTTCACTGGTTCTTCCCCATGCCTGGAATACTCTCCCTTCTCATCAACACCTCCTGGTTTCAAGTCCCAGCCACAATTCCATCTTCTACTAGAAGCCTTTCCTGGTAGCCATTAATGCTAGTGCCTTCCAATTTATCCTGTATGGATCTTGTTTGTACATACAGTAGTTATTTTCACATTGTTGCCCCCACTGGGCTGTGAACTCCTTGGGAGTAGGGGCTGACTTTTGCCTTTCTTTATATCTCTGGTGTTTAGTACAGTGCCTTGCACACAGTAGGTACTTAATAAGTTTCTTGAATTGGAGAGGCAATACTTACAGACATGAAACAATTGGAAAACAAGAAAGGACAGTGTATAATCAAGGACTCAGTTGAATATATCAAGTGCCAAAATATATAGTGGTCGATAAGTGCTCTGGGCAGTCAGGAAGGGGAGAGGTCAACGCTGACTGGAGGTTATCCCAGCAGGCTTGATATGGGAGCTAGGCTTTAAAGGATGAATAGGATGTTGATACATGGAAGTGGGGAGGGTGGGGTGAGACCATTGTTGGTCCCACTCCCTGCACTCATCACTCCTGCTCAAGAGCCTTGCAGAGGGAGAGTGGGAATCAGACAAGAGAGAGGCTCCAGCAAATGACTCAGCATCTAAATAGATACTTTAAATATCCAGCTAATTACAAGTTGATGAATTATACATTGGATTAAGCTAGCCAGCTGGAACTTTCAGGAGCCTAACTGAAATCCACAGGTACCTGCTAAGGTAGAAGAAGCTGGTGTCCCTAGGCTCTGGGCTAGACCTAACCTGAAATAAAAACTTTCCAAATTAAGGAAAGTTTGTCTCTGTCCTTCCTGCCGTTGGGGACTATAGGGAGCAGTGTTAGAAATCTCTTTCTTCTTTCTGTCCAAGTTGTCTGATCTAATAGAATATTAAGGTGCTTGAGAACAAAGGCTGTTTTCTTTTTGTTGTATCTATCCCCAACGCCTAACACAGTGCCTGGCACATAGTAGGCACGTAATACACGCTTATTGATTGCTTGATTTCCTGTTTTATAGCATAGGAAACTGATCTGAACTAAGAAATCAGAATGTTAGAAATAGAACTTCTAAGAACTCATTTAGGTCAGCCTCCTTATTTTACATTTGGGGAGACTGAGGCTCAAAAAGAGCAAGTGATTCAACCAAGGTCCTAGGGTGAGTTAAGTAAATTTGTGAGAGAACTGGATCTTCTGCAGGATTCTCAGGTTAGGGTTATTTCCACTACATTAAGCTGTTCCAAATCACATACTAAGGGAGGAGCAGATCTAGGAGCTGAGGGCTCCTTCTCACCCAAGTCACATGGCCTTTTCAGGGGAACTACACCCACCACCCAACCCTTTGCCTCCCACACTTGCTTCATTTAATGTAACACCCTCCTGTGCCAGGCCAGGCTAGTGGGACTGCTGCCCAAAACTCCTACTCAGACAAGTTATCAGCCTGAGCCAAAGTACAGAATGTTCCCATTTCCTGAGCAGGGAGCCCCAGGGAAGCACAGTGAGGTGTGGCAAGGACCCCTCCAATGCCAGCTTGCCAGCTAGAAGCCCCAAGGAGCTGAGTAAGGGGCAGGAAGGGTCAAGGGGATCTCTGGTTGGCTAGTGCCTGCTCAGGAAAGGGGCCTTTAGAACAAACAGGGATCTTCTAGGGACAAGGAAAGTTTTTCCAGAAGAGCGAAGGGCAGCACTATCTAAATTCTGCAGGAGTCAAACACTGTCCAAAGGCCGGCACACAATGGGAGGGGGCTGTAGTTACCAAGGAGCCCCCTTTTCTTTGAAGCCCCTCTCAACTCCTTTATCTCTTCTCCCTGGTCAGTCCTGCTTTCCATCACAATTGGGAGAGGATGAGGCCTTGGGACAGAGAGCAATTAATTAGCCTTCCAGTATTCTGTCCGGTAGAAGGAATTTGTCTTTGTAATCTGTTTAGTCCAGGGCAAGGGAACAAGGAGAGTCACAGAATTCCCTAAGGCTGTTGTGTTCCACATTCCCATTCCTGGCCCCCTGGCTCCTCCCTGGCTCCCCCCTGTCCCCGGGGAACTCTGATGCCAATGAGTGGGACAGGTACAAGATTGTCTGTATGTGAGGGATTCAGAAGAGGAGAGGTGGAAAGTGAATGTTACACTGAGGCCCTCTGTGCGGCCTGGGAAGGAGGAGGGGGAAATCCACAGGATGCATGCCTGTGAAGAGGGAAGCAATCCTGAGGGCTAACTTAACAAGCCAGTTCTCTAAATGAAAACAGTCAGACTCCTGCCCCAAGCAAGCAGGCTGGAAGGAAGAAGAAAGTATACAGGATTCCAGGGACAGTTTCCACTTGCCAGAAGAGCAAATGGAAGCAGGGGAAGGAGGAAGACCTTTGGGAGGAGGGTCAGGCTTCAGATCTCTTTCACCTGGGGAGGGGGGGGGGAAGGAAGACTTCATGCTTAGACGTGGCACCTAAGTTGGACCATGAAGAAGTCATGGGGGGATGGGGGTGGGGGAAGATAAGCATTTATTAAGTGCCTGCTCTGTGCCAGGCACTGTGCTAAGCATTTATAAATATTATAGATTTTCATTTAATGGGAGGTTAGGTGCTATAATCTGCATTTTATAGTTGAGATAAAGTGACTTACCCAGGGTCACAGAGCTAATGAGTGTCAGAGGCAGCATTTGAACTCCTAACTCCAAGGCCAGCACTCTATCCAGTATACCACCTAGTTGTTTCATAGAGCCACAGAAAAATGGGAGATGTTCTGGGCAGGTCTGATACTTTCAAGTCCAGGCTCAGAAATGAAACAAAATGATATGTTCTTAGACCATCTTACATTTAACAAAAGGAGGTTTACATAACAATAACTTAGACAGGCTATTCAGCAAGGATATAGTGTTTTTTTCACTTGGGTGAAGCTCATTTGCCTCCTTATTTGCTGTGGTGGGGCCTTTAAGAAGTGTGTATTAAGCTGGAGAAGCCCCCAATTCCCCCGGACTGTCTTTTTGTATTTAGGGGACCAGGAAACCACCCCAAAAGTTGGCACTTTAGTACCCTTAGGGACAAGGACAATTTCATTACCTTTTAGGGAAAAAATTAGCATAGCTTTGGCGGCCTAGATTTTACTCTTACCTCAGAAGGGAACCCAATGGCTATCCAGTTGAACTCACACATGAACAAAATCCTCACTTTAAAAAACCCAGCCAATGGACATCCAATGAGAGAGGGACTTTAATAGAGAAGCTGGGGGTGGGGATGAGAAGGGTTTTACCCAAGCTGCCCCAGGCATGATCAGGCAGGCTTGAGTCTGTCCCCTCAGCAGAGCAGGGGTCTAGCTCTAAGTTCCACATTCTTACCATTATCAGCAGGTGCGTGAGGCCTGGGAGTCTATCCACCTCTTACCTTTCAGAAGAACATTTCCCTCCCACAAGTAAATAGCCCCTCCTTCTTACACCCCTCTATACCCACCACATGAGTTAAAGAATGAGACAGATTAAGGAGAGCTTAGCTGAGGAAGGGGACTGGGCATGAAAGGGGTCCTGCAGCGAGGAAGGCATTGCCTGGTTATTTTTGTCACCATCCAGAATAGGACAGGGAAGTCACATGACCATCCACCCAAACCTGCACCAGCAAAGACCTGTAGGGCGAACTCTTGGAACCCAAACAAGGGATGCGGGAGAGCAGTAAGCAGCCCAGATTTGCCAGGTTTCCTTGTTTCAGTTACAAGGCCACCTAGCAATAGAGCATAGGTTAATCCTCCATAGACCAGAGCAGAGAGCATCAGGCTGCACAAAAGCAAAATTTCTCCAAAGGAAAAGACAAGGGAACGAAAGAAAAGAATCAGACCTCTCCCTCTGTGAAGGGGAGAAGATGCCAGCACAATGGCTGCACATGGGTCTCCTGGTGTAGAGAGATTTCTCTCCTCTTTAAATGGACTATTTTTAACCTTCTTCACACTTTCTTTTGGAAGAGGACAAGGAGTGAGGAGAAAAGTTTCTCAGCACATCCTACCTTTTTCCCTCCTCATTCCTCTCTGCTCCTTCCTGCTCAGGACCCTTAAAGGCAATAAGCCTTTGAAATACAACTCTTACAAAGCTGGGATAGTTCTCCCAACCACTTGAGCAGGCCATGCCCTGCAGAAGGTGCAGTAAATACAGGCTTAACCATAAGCTAGGTCTCCTGGCAGGTCTGTGGCTGCATGGCTTAACCTTCCCCAGGCTGTCAATCACATACCCAGAAATGAGTGACTCATAGAAGCAACTGAGGTTTAGTGGAAAGAAGTACTTAGATTTAGAGTCAGAAGTCTTTTCTCCTCCATGTGACCATGGGCACGTCACTTATGCTTTCTGGGCCTCAGTTTCCTCATCTACCAAATAAGGATGATTATCTTTGAACTATCTACCACTTATCCTTTTCTGGGCCTCAGTTTCCTCATCTGTCATATGAGGATGATAATCCTTGAACTACCAACCTTTCAGGGTCATGGTGAGTATCAAATGAGCTTTGAAAATCTTTCATTTTCATTTCTAATAACTTTAAAGAGGGGAACAGGGGGAAAATGATCTGCTTTTCCCAGATACCCCATTGTAGCAACTCTGATAGATTTCAGATAGTTTAGCATCTTATGAATTGCAGAATTTCTCCAGTCTCTTAAGGTGAAGAAATCTTTCCAGAGCCTGTCAGACAGTGGGAAGAGCTAAGGGACAGCTTGTCTGGAGGGTCTCAAAATCTCTGCTGCTGCCTTCCCCCACAGCCAAGAGATTCACCTAAATTACTGCAGTACATTGGGAAAAATCACTGGATTTGGAATCAGAAGACCTGGTTTCCTAGCTCAGCTCTGTTACATACTTACAACCTGATTGACCTTGGGCAAGTCACTTAGCTTTTATGGATGAGGTCCAAAAATGGTATCCTCCTCAGGATATTTCCTTCCAAGTGAAAGGAAGCAGTGGGATTGAACTGCATGACCTCTCAGGTCCCCCCAGCTCTAAATCTATAATCCTTTGAGTTCATATTACTACATAGCTTCAGATGCTTTTTTTACAGCACCTACAGTAGGGGTAGGCCCTGTGTTATAATCTCCATTCTACAGAAGAGGAAAACTGAGGCTTGGTGAGGGGAAGTAATTTGCTCAAGGTTCCATAATGAGTTAATAGAAGAGTCAGGATTAGAACCTCAGCTTTCCATCCATGTATCAGTGTTCTTTTCATTTGAAAGAACTGCCTTTCATTTGAGCCAGACCCCAAGAAAATCCAGGCAGCATTTTTGTCCCTGCCCCTACCCACAGACCCTCTCCCACAACACACACAAGCAAACACCCCCCTCCCTCCTTCTTGTCCATGCTTGGAACATTAAAATTGCAGCCACGTGGCAGCTTTTGTCCAGCAGAAAGCCAGCAGCCACCCAGCTGCTGGACTGTGGCTCATTCTAAGATTCGCCTGTTACAGGCTCTCCACATTAGACTGTTTGTTTGCCCCCTAGGCTGGGATCCTTGGTTTCTTCATTATTTTCAAGCTAAATTGAGCAGCAGCCCCTGCCCAAGTACAGAATAGAATCCTATGAAGAGCAAGAAATAAATAAATAAATGCTGAGGGGAGGTTGTGAGTTTCTGGGTTTGTTTAAAAGAGCCTTTTTCTGCCTCATCCTTTCTTTATAGGTTTGATTCCTCCAGGAGTTTAAGGGGGAAAAATTTCTGAACAAGAGTAGTAGCTGGCAGATATTTCTTGACCTGGTGCAGCTCTTTGTCCACCAGGGTTGGAGGAGAGATGATGCAATTTTAATTGGTTGGAGAGCTAAGATATCACCAGTAATTGGAGCCCAAGTGTCTCCCCAAGTCCTTAAGCCAAGACCTTCAGTGAGGAAGGGATCTTGGGATAGCCTCAGGCAGTACCATGTCAGAAATGTATAGATATCATAGAGAGAGTTCCAGAGTGAGAAGAGATCTCAGTTATTCCCTCTGGCTCCAGAACCTTTACTACTCAGCAAGGGAGAAAGGGGCAACATTCCCAGAAGGCCTTTGGAGATATGTGTGTGGCCCAGGAGAAATCAAGAAGGATTTTAACCTGTTGACCCTTCTTAGGGTCTCACTCAGCCTTTGGACACTTTGCTGCTCTCTATGCCTGGGCATCTCTCCTGGGGTCAGGCCAGCATTCTAGGGGAATGTGGTCTTACTCTGGCCCTCAAGCTCTGACTGCCGTGAGAAAGGAGACTATGTGCTTTAGTGAAAAGAGCTCAGGATTTGAAGTCAGGGAGCATGAATTCAAGTTCTAATTCTGCCTTTTACTACCTGTGTGCCTTTGGACAGGTCCCAGATTCTTTCTGGACCTGTTTCCTTCTTTGCTGATATAAGAAGGTTTGACTCAATAGTCTCCAAGGTTTCTTTTGGCTCTGAACTGGGAGGGCATTTACCAAGCAGACATCTGTCCAATAAATACAGAGTTCTAAATTTAGCTTCAGATCAGATAATACTAGTGGACCCCTTGAATATTTAGTGAGTGCATGGGAACACTCCATCCAAGCTTGCCCAGGCTAAGACATGGGTGCCTAGGGTTCACTGATGGGAAACTTGTCTGATTAGCTCTTTCCGAAAGAATATAGAATATCCAGGACCTTTGATTAGACAATCAGCCTTGTGACATTGTTTATATATTTTAAGGCTGGAAAATACCTTCAGAGGTCATTGAATCCAGTCCCCTCATTTTACAGATAAGAAAACTAGGCTGAAAGAGGTTAATTAAGTAAGTGACTTAGCAGTTCACATATCTGAGGCAGGATCAGAACCCCTGGTCTTCCTGATTCCAAGATCAGTACCCTATCCACTGTATCACACTGCAGAAGGCCCACCCAGCCTCCAGCAGAGGGATTTTTTTCTGGAAAGAGGGGAAAACCCCAGCCGGATACCCCTGCTACTGGTTCTTGGGGACCATGGGGGATCCTCAGACACAGCCTTTGGGGAACTGTCCCCTGCTGCCTCTGCAAATTACTCGGCTTGCTTGAAGGCCCACATGATGAAGGAGACCCTGAGGAATGCCTTGGGGGAATCCATGACCTTCCCTAGAGAGCCTCGTGTCCAAACACCAGTGAGTTGATGATGCTTCTCTGTAGATGCAGCCTTTTCATCTGTGACAGCTGCTACCATGGGTAATTCTTTGCTGGTTATTTTTTTTAAGTGGAGATAAAATATACACTGGGCCTTCCCCCCTCCCCTAGGGATACCAGTCTCCACTGCCACCAGCAGCAAAGCATAATGAGAGTAGGCCTCTAGAGTGGTGACCCCCAGGCAGGATGCAACACAAAGAGAATCATCATAGCTAGCATTTATATAACACTTTAAGGTTTGCAAAGTGTTTCACATATGTTATCTCATTTGACTATCACAACCTTGTGAGGAGAGGTGTTATCATTATCCCTGTTTTACAGTTGAAGAAATTGAGATTCAACACAGTTCAGTGACTTACGCAGGGTCATCTACCTAGTAAGTGGCTGAGGTGAGATCTGAACTCAGGTTTTCCTGACTCTACATCCATCACTCCATCCACTGCTGAACCAGTTGCCTCTAAAATATCTCCCCAAACCCAGAGTGCTCAACTTAGATAGAAGGTCAGGTCAACTAGGAGAAAAGCTGTGGATTTAAACCTCTGCAGCTAACTTCTCACCAAGGGAAAAAAAACACTCCAAAGTTCAGGTTTCCTTGTATCCGACCTGATCGTCTCCATGCATAATAGTTATTCTGCCTCACCTTTGTGTCCCTGACATCCATATGGCATCTTCTGGGTTCACAGAGCTCTTTACATACATTCTCTTATTTGATCCCTACCATAAGGAGGGAATTAGCACAGATACTCTGATGCTCACTTCACAGGTGAGGAAACTCAGGCTCCTGAAGTGTCTTACTGGAGGTCACACAGTTAGGAAGTGGCAGTACTGGGATTGTGACCCAATTCTTCTGACTCAAAATCATTTTTCATTTCCATTGCTCCACACTGCTGCCAAGTCTATCCAGGGTTGTCCAGGAGAGGCCCCCTTGTCTCTCGCTCCCTTCTAGTGACTCTGTCAGAATTAGAACTCGGGGCTTCCTATATTTGGGGCTCGGTTTAGCTCCCATCTTCAGAAGAACCTAAGATACCCTGCCTGACCAGGCTTATATGCAAGGCATGCAGAATTAGGCCATGTAATCAAAAGATGACTCACAGATGGCATGGATATCTGACAACTGTGGACACACTCTAAGAGGAGACTGTGATATCTGTTTTTATGGAGAACTGAGTTCTTACTCCTCCCCTTTCCTATCTCCAAGAAAGGTATTGGGTGAGAATTGTATCTGTCGTTCAGTTGTTTTTCAGTCATGTCCAACTCTTTGTAAGCCCATTTGAGGTTTTCTTTGCAAATACACTGGAGTGGTTTGCCTTTTCCTTCTCCAGCTTATTTGATAGTTGGGGAAACTAAGGCAAATATGGTTAAGTGACTTGCCCAGGGTCACACAGCTAGTAAGTGGCTGAAGCTAGATTTGAACTCAAGTCCTCCTGACATTAGGCCCGGCAGTCTATCTACTGTGCCATCTACTTTTCCACACTAGACCTTCATTATAGGTAGTAATTGACAGGGTCAGGACTTATTAATAATATCAACAGACATTTATATAGTACTTTAAGGTTTACAAAGCACTTTTTAAATTTTATCCTCATAACCTGGAAGGTAGGTGCTATTATTATTTCCCATTTTACAGTTGAGGAAACTGGGGCAAACAGGTTCAGTGATTTGCCTACGTCACACAACTAGTAAGTGTCTGAGGCAGAATTTTAACTCAGACCTTCCTGACTCCAGAGCCAAAGCTGTATCCACTGTACCACCTAAGTGCTCCATAACACTTGACTCCAAATCTAGAATTCTTTCTACTAAACTACATTGGTTTTGTTAGGGGATGGAGATGGAGTTTGCACCCAGATTTCAGTCCCATTCTTTCTCACTGTTAAAATGCAAGGGGAAAAGAAGAGGAAGGAAAAAAGGTTTCATGGCCTTGGAATTAGAACTGTTTCATCTGGCTAGTTCAGAGCTTACCTGGTAAATCCAGTAATAAATTTTCTCCCATTTCCCTGAGAGTCCCTGATAAGAACCAGGCCAGTCTTGGGATTATAGCACCAGGGGACTATGAATAGTATAGACCCTTCCCTGATTTTTTTCTCCCTCAAAAAAAAAAAAAAAAAAAAAAA
>NW_020954571.1:24831863-24834927 GCF_900497805.2 Vombatus ursinus | reverse complement strand
TTATTCCACATTGATTCCATCTCTGGATGGCTATGGTTTGTCCTGGGCTCTGGATCAGGACTAGAACGCAGTTTGCTCAACATGGTGTAACCCCTGTCCCAAAGCCCATTGCTCTTGCTTTAGAAATGGCCCAGCAAAATCAGAGACATCCCTGAGGAGGATAGAATTCCCCCCATAGAGTGATGGAGCATGTATCCCCCAGGCCTGGGCCTGAGGGTAATACCAGACTTTCTGTAAATTTCTAGACTTAGGAGAGCAGAATTGACCTGAAGTCCTGGCACTGACCAGAATCAAGGTTTTCTTGAGAGGGACAAACCCCACCAACTTAGGGGAAGACAATACTTCATTCTATCCTGGTCCTGTGACCTTCTTTCTATTAAGTCTGATCTTATGGGATAAAGAGAATCATTCCTTCCTTGCCCAATTTCATACCTTATTCTTCTTATTCCAGTTTAACTATTTCACAAAAAGCCTTTTTCCCTCACTTCCTCCTTCCTTCCTTCCTTACCTCCTTCCTTCCTTCCTTCCTTCTTGTTTGTCTGCCTTCCTACCTGCCTGCCTCACTTTTTCCCTCCCTCTCTTCCTTCCCTTTCCTCTCTCTTTTTCTTTCTTTCTTTCCATTTCCGTCTGTTTCATTTCTTCTTTCCCTTCTTTCCCTTTTAATCAAAAACACTATAGAAACAAACTCAGAACTCTGACCATTCTTACTCTGACATCTCTTCTGATCTTATGTCATATTTGCATGAGCATGTATTTCTACCTAGATATAATCAGTAGATATAGTCAACCTTGGATTTGGCTTTTTTTCACCTTGCATAATTTCAAATTTACATTTCCATTTATTGACTTAGTTTTCATATTTAAGACCTTGCTCTTAAAAAGCAGCTTGGCTCAGGCAGGGCTGGTCAGATAGCAAAATGGTGCCAGTGTGAGAAGCTATTAATATGTCCTGTATAATTCAATCCTCTTCTAATCCTGTACCAGCTCTGTCTGTGCCCATCTTTGGTCCATTCCCATCATTGTTTGATGAATGGTCACCAGGCTTAAGGAATTCTGCTGTGAACTCTCCATTTTCCAAGAGCACCATGCTGTGTCCGTGGAAGCAAGGACACTTCTTCATAGTTGAAGGCCACACAGATCCTCCACAATGCAGTGGGGGAAAAAAACTCATCTTTGCAAACCACAGGGAGGAAGCTACACTGTCCACCTCCAAATCATTTACCCAGAGGTAGATGGCTGCTCTTATTTCTCTGCAACTTTTGACTCCAAAAGATAGAAAACCCCTTTACCAGTAAGAGAATGATTAAGACCAGTAAAAGATGAGAGGCATGGGCTACTCCCTCTCTTTCCCCTCCTCCCCTCCGAAAATACTGGGACCTTTCAGTGGGGAGGAGTCATAGCCATGCCCTGGACACTGAAACATGTATGTTAACAGCTGGAAGAGAACTGGAAGATCATTTTTCCCCACTACCTTCCCCACCATTTTGCAGAGGAAGGACATTGAGTCTCCAAGAGAGATAGTGACCTTGGGGCAAGGCTATTTAACTACCTCCTCCAGACAACTAGCACCTGGCAGAGCTGAGACTTGAAGACAGTTCTTTAGACTCCACTATCCACTGTACCAAACTGCCCTTTCTGTGTAAGTCTCAGGGGACCTAGAATAGTCCCGAGCACATAAAGGGCTCAGTAAAGACTTGAATGAATGGATGCTGTTTGTTGAATGCATTGCCATATTCCTCTGGCTACATGTTTTATTATGGCTAAATGTGCCTTTTTGGTACCACTTAGACCCTAAGATCTTTGAAGGGAGGGGAGCCAAGTTCTAGTTCCCCAACTTTATAATCCTGTTGCCTATGCCTGGGGCTATTCCTATACTAGGTGCAACCATAGTCCTTTGGGGATGATGATGAGTCAGTGGTAGCTCCTGGCAATAGGAGCACCTTGGGACATTTTTCCAACCTGGGCACCAGAGACCTTCATACCCTTTTTTCCCCTTAGAGAGTTTGAGGAGCAGGTGTCTAGGACTCCCTATGGAAAAAGGACTCTGGTTCTTCTAAAGTTTCTACCGAAGTCTATTCAAAGGACATTTCATTAGTACCAATGACTCCTGTTCCTGCTAAGGATGCTCTGTGACAAAATCCAGCCATGGTCTGAAGCTAGTCACCTGTGCTGATGATTTTTGGGGGATCAGTCTTTTTCATACTATTTCAATACTACTAAGGATATACTATAAAGAAAGCAACTTCCTTTTCCATCCATCCATCCAAAAATATTTATTGACTCCTAGGATCATAGGCTCCTAGGGTCCAATCTTCTCAATTTGCAGATGAAGAAACTGAGGCTCAGGGTATTAAACACTCTTTTGGACATTTGAGAGAGTTACAAGATTGAGGAAGACATGATTCCTTTTCCTATGGAACTTACCACCTAGTGGGAATGATAAGCCAAGTATACAAGTCAATCAAAGAGTTCTGGCCTTAGGAACCAGAAGATCTGGGCTGTGAACCTCAGTTTTGCAACTTTCTAACCTCACGATGGAGCAAGTCACTTGATCTGAGTCTCAGTTTTTCCATCTGCAAGAGAAGGATAGTAATATACCTTTCCTGCCTACCTCACAAGGTTATTGTGAGAAAAGAGCCTTGTAAACTGAACAATACTATATAAAATGGTGGTTGCTACCCCATTGCTAGGATGTAATATATTACATATCAATAGTTCAAAGACATGTAATCTTGTTCATTTGGGTAATCCCTCAACTAGTACAGATTGCAGCTTATTCATGTTTTAGTAAATGGTTTAATAAGTCGCAATGGCCAAAAACACTTCTTCCCTAATGGCCAAACCCCTAGGGATGAGCCTCTTCACATTTAATTAGGCTGGTCCTTGGACAACAGATAAATGCTCTTCAGCCAGACCTTTAAATGTGGTTTTTCCAGATTGGTAGAATATGTGCATGCTTGTGGTGTGCTGGTTTAGCCATCGAAGGCTCCAGGCCAGCTCCAACTCATAAATAAAGCATGCTCTAACATGGCTTCCCTTCTTCCCCCCCCCCCCCCCCCCCCCC
>NW_020954571.1:24817674-24831843 GCF_900497805.2 Vombatus ursinus | reverse complement strand
TTTTCCCCAATTAGAATATGTCCTTTGAGAGTAAGAACCTTCTTCTTTCATTGTATTTGTATCTCTGGTACTTAGCACAATGCCTGGCACAGAGTAAACACAATAAATACTCTGTCTCTTTATCTAGGTCCTGAAAGGCTTCTGGTAAGATGGAGGTGCCATTTGAGCTGAGCCCCTAAAGAATTTCAACAGACTGAGATGGGGGGATGGGGGGATAGGGGGAGGGGGAGGGGGAGGGGAAGGCACGGGCGGCCAAGAAAACAGCAGCTACAGTGACACAGAAGAGGAAAGCACTAGGCATATTCTGGGAATAGTGAGTCCAGTCTGGCTGGACCAGCGGGTGCAATAATACTAGTAATTGACATTTTTATAGGGCTTTAAAGTTTGCAAAGCACTTTATGTACATCAGCTCATTTAAGTCTAACAACAATTGGGTGAAGTGGGTCCTACTAGTATTACTATCTCATTGTAGGGGTGAGGAAAGCAAGGTTTTGCAAAGTGAAATGACTTGCCAGGAAACCCACAGCTAGTTAAGTGTCTAAGTGTCGGAGGCAGGATTTCAGCCCAGGCCCTCCTGACTCCATATCCAGCAGCATTCTCTTCACTTTGACTGGAAGGAATACCAGGCATAGTGTAGCACAATCCCTACCTCTGTTTTCACCCTATATTAAGATCTGTTCATAGTGACCAACACCCCTGACTCTGGACCGTTCTTAAGCTCCAGGGCAGAAAGCCAGTGAAACCTGAGCCCCAGCCCCAGAGGGAGGGGGAGAAGTCAGGGCTGGAGATAGATTTGGGAGTCATCTGATCTGCACATGGGTGGTAGTTAAAAACACATGAAGAAATAAATGAACTCTCCCAGGGAGTACATGTGGAGGGAGAAGAGCAAATGTACAAGTTGTTTCTCCCTGGGCTACAAGCGTCCTCAGGACGGTGGGAGGAGGAACGACCCCCAGAGAAAAGTGAAGGACAGACTTGAGCAGCCACATCCAGGAGCTTGCTAATAGCATTTGGCTCCGTCCTAGGCTTCCCTGAGACTTGTGAAATTCCAGCCATCTCCTTTGCAGCAAATATGTTGGGGGGGTTCTCAGAGTTGCCTTCCACTGACGTTGGACATTGCAATGTCCTTCTGTTGGATTCAACCCAGAATTGCAGTGATGAGAGGGGTTGTTTTTTTTTTCTTTTTTGTTCCCCCCCCCCCACACACACATTAAATTCTTCACTAGATTTGGAATAGCACAATCTGGATTCTGAAGGTGAGTCTGGGAATGTAGATTTCAGACTGTTAACTCAAGGTCTCTGAGCTTAGGAAATGAAATACCAGGGGGCTACCAAGGGAGAAAATACCTGTGTTTTTACTTTACATTGTGTTAGTTCCTTGGGTTTTCCTGAAGGATCATATTTTTCTTTGCTATTTTCCTTCAAGAGCTTCCACAATCTCTGCTCTCTCTCTCTATATATATATGCTAGTATTGGAGGGGCTTAAGTGCATACAAACCCACAGCTAAACCTACACTCAATAGAAAAATGCTCAAAAATCTATACATTGTGCATTTCCAGATCACACTTGGAATCCCAAGCTTCTCCTTCTTTCAAGGTAATTTTGCTGATAACCACCTCACAGAAAAAAAAAGAGTCCTTAAAATTCTCTATATGGCATTCATGTGGGACTAAGTCAGCTTGTCAGGGTTATAAGAGCCTGATTTAATCCAAGCTTATTAACACGTAACATTTTAATTTGTCTTTTCAATACGCTTAGCAGAGTATAAGTGTAACGAATTTAATATCAGAAATAAGGATTTTATGTGTTAATTACAATGTTTCCATTTCTTCCACAAGCTCTATCAAACAGGCTCTCACTGCATAACCCCTGTGGAAAATAGAGCTCTGGAAAAGCAAATGCGTTTTGTTTTTTGTTTTTTTTTTTGGCTCCTTCCCACCCACCCCCCAAATTACAGGATTGAAAGCAATCAGAAAGAAAAATGGGTTTCCATTATGTCTAAAATTAACTGAAGCCTAATAATTGCTGGGATGTACCGAACCCTAAGCAAGAGCAACAGAAGCCCTGACATGAGGGGAATGTCATTTGCTCCTGGGCCCTAGCTTGGCTGTGCTAGGAAGCCAGACCTGTATTTCTTGGGCCTGTGGAGGAGTCTCTGATTCCCTGACCCGGTGTCCCCTCAGTAGCAGTCTATAGGGAGACTCCTGAACACTGTGTCACTTGACTCACTTTGAGATCTTAAGTCTCTTCTAGCTCTGATTTCTATATCTCAGCTTTCAAGGATGCCTTTGGGGATAGAAACTGGAGGTGGGCAGTGGGGTATAGCAGGACGTGTGTTAAATCAGGAGTCAGATGATCTGGGTTCAAATCCTGATTCTGCCATATCCTGTGTGATGGTGAGCAAATCACTTGAACTCTCAATCCCCCCTCTATAAAATAGCCAAATGATGTCTGAAGTCCCTTCCGGCTCTAAATCTATGATCCTAACATGGTTAACGATAAGAACTTACATTTTTGTAGCTTGGCATAGTGGCCATAGAACTGGCCTGAGAGCTAGAAAGAGCTGGGTTTGTGTCCTACCTCTCACACAAACTAGTTAAGTAACCCTGAGTAAGTGACTTAACCTCCAAAAGCCTGAGGGCAAGAGTGTTCTGCTTTTATCTTTGTTTCCCCAGGGCTTTGCACAGTGCCTAGCACATAGTAGGTGCTGTACTTGGAGTAACAAAGATCTGGGTTCAAATCCTACCCCTGACATTTACCAGGTGGATGACCTTGAACAGGTCACAGAGCCGTAGACTTAGAGCCAGAAGCTCCCTCAGAGGCCATCTAGTCCGACCCTCTCATTTTACAGATGAGGAAACTGAGGCCCAGGTAGGTTTAATGACTTTTCCAGGGTCACACAGGGAGTAAGAAGCAGAATTTGAAGTCAGTTTCAGTGACAGAACTACAGAGTCAGTGCTCTTTCCCCTGGATCCTTCTGCCTTCTGGAGAAAGTATCAATTTGATAAAAAACCAAATCCCTTATCCTCTCTGAGATTCAAGGAGTTCCCACAGTGAAGTAATCAAGTATTGTTTCCAAATTGTTTCTCGAGGGTTAATCTTCTTTTCCAAATAGATTGCTATGTCCTAGAACGCAGGGAGCCCACGTCTGGAGATGCGCTGATGTCACAATAAACATATGCTGTTTGAGCTTTCTCAGAAGAAATTTGTCAAAATGAAGAAAACTTGACAAGATATTCAATTCAACAACTATTTAAAATTTGATTTATTTTCCCCAAGCAAAACCAATCACAGAATAAACAAAACAAAGCAAAACAAATACCCCCCCCAAAAACCTCCCACAATTAAACAAAACAACATAAGTTGCTAATGATTCCACATGCAACCCTGCTCCTCTGCTATTTACCAGTTTATAAAAACAAAGACCATAATACATCAGCTTTAACAAAGTAGCTCCAACTTTATCCATTGCATCTCTCTTGCATTTTGCTGCTGTTTGATGTTATCTTCCTATAATAATAATAAATGACATTTATACAGTGCTTACTATGTGCCAGGCACCATGCTAAGTGCTGTACAATTATGATCTTTTTTGATCCTCACAACAACCTTGCAAGGCAGGTGCTGTTATCATTCCTATTTTACATATAAGGAAACTGAGACAAGTAAGGTTAAGTGACTTACTCAGGACCACATAGCTACTGTCTGTGATCAGATTTGAACTGAAGTCTCCCTAACTCTGGGCTTATGTTCTATCCACTGCACCATCAAGCTGCCCCAACTTTACACATCTGAACTGTGTGTATATTATTCTTTTGGTTCTGTTTTTATTTTTTCCATTCTGCTTCACTTTGTATCTTTCCAATTTTTTGTATTGTTCATATTTGTCATTCTTTATAATAATATTCCATTACATTCACATACCACAATTTATCTATCCATTCTTTCATAATTATGCACAGTCTGTTTCCAATTTTTTGCTATTGAAATAAGGCTGTTATGAATATTTTTACACAAGTGGATTCTTTTTTATCGTCTCTCAGCCCCTTACAGGAATTATGGGCCAAAGGGTATTGAAAGTTTTATTGTATAATTCTATATTGCTTTCTAAAACAACTGAATCACAACTCCACCAGCTGTCAATCAATCAACAAGAATTTACTAAGCACCTACTTACTATATGCCAGATACTGTAAAGTTCTGGGGATCCAAAGACCAAAAAATGAAACAATATCTGCCCTCAAGAAGCTTATATTCTATCCAGAGAGACAACATATTCATAAATAAGTATATACATAATAGCAGAATAAATGCAAAATAAATTATATGTTGTTAAATACAGGGTAATCAGGGAGAGAGAAGAAAGGCACTCACTAACTAGACAGAGGGAGGGGATGCAGGAAATGTTTTCTGAAGAAGGTGGTCCTTGAGTTGTGCCTGGAAGGAAATAAAGGATTCTATGAGGCAAAAGTGTTGAGAGATAGAAGTGCAGGGATGGGGGACAGTCATGACACAGTCTGGGGACAAGAGATGGGCTACCTTGTGTAAGGAACAGAGAAAAGGCCAATTTGACTGGACCAAGGAGTGAAGGAGGGAGACTAATATATAATAAAGCTGGAAAAATAGATTCAAGACAAGTAAAGGGATTGAAAAGTCAAAGAAAGAAAGAAGGAGTTGATATTTTTTTCCCCAAGAGCAACAGGAAGACACTGAATTCTTTGCAGTAGGTGAGTGACTTGGTCAGAATTGTACTTAAGAAAAATCAGCAGTGAATTAGCATCTTAGTTTCTTACAATCCCAACACTTAATTTTGTCATCTTTTACCACTTTTCCCAATTTTATGGGTGTAAAGTGATACCTCAGAGTTGCCTTTCTCCAACTGAAAGTATTCTGAACACTTTACAAGGCATTATTGTTAGTTTGCATCTCTTCTTTGGAAATTCCTCTTCATCTCCCCTGAGAACTTTCTATTAGAGAATGGCTCTTAATCTTAGAAATCTCTGACTACATCATATAGATTTCATATTCAGACTTTTATCAGAGATATTTAATGTAAAGGCTTTTCCCAGTCCTTATCTTTCCTTCTTATTCTGTATGCTTTATTTTATTTCTGCAAAAGTTTTTTATCTTTATGTAATCAAAACTATCTACTTCATCTTTTATTTCCTTTTTATTTTGTCTCAATAAGAATTTTCTCCCTTCAATCTATCATCAAACTATTCTTAAGAGAGTATTACATACAAAGCACTATACTAGGCACTAAGAATATAAATAGAAAAGTGAGTGCAATTCTTGGATGTAAAAGATATTACTGTATAGTCTTCTCTAATGTTTTATGGAATCATTCATTATATACTTAGATTATTGATCAATTTTTAATTTATTCTAGTGTATGTTATTAGATATTGGTCTGGTCTCATTTTCTATCAAACTGCTGTCAGTTTTCCTAGTAAATCATGAATTTCTTCACCAGGAATTTGTATTCTTTAGGTCTATTAAACACCAGACTACTGCATTCATTTAGTTCTAAATTTTAATTATCTATTCCATTGATCTACTTTTCTGTTTTTTTCATAGTTCCAAAAAATTTTAGTAATTATGGCTTTATCATATAATATAAATCTAACAATGTCAGTCACCTTTTCTTTTTCCTTTTTTCAGTATGTCCCTTATTATTATTGACATTTTTTCCATTGATATGAGTTTGTTTTTGTTTTTAGTGCTATAATTCATTACATTGGTATAGTTAAATCTGTAGATTAATTTGGGTATGTTATAAGATTAGGCCTGGTGGTCTTGAGACCACCATGACAGTTTCCCCTTAGGGGAAACTGTGGCTTATAGAATTCAGACATGTAAACTATTGTTATAAGATTAGGCCTCATGGCCTCCCCTTAAGGGAGACTGTAAGCTTATAGAACATACTTATGGAAAAGTATTGACAAGCCTGAACAGTAAATACTTTACCAATTATTTAGAACATCCTTCATTTTGATTAAATTGACTTAAAATTGTGCTTATATAAGTTCTGTGTTATCTTGATAAATCCCCAACTATTTAATATATTTTGAAATTTTAAATATTGCTTCCCTTTCTATCCATTTGTCCCTGGTTTTTCTTAGTTATATTTGGAAATGCTGGTAAATAGGAGTGAGTATTTTAGAGGTGAACAGTATCCTATTTCTTTGATGAAGTTATTTAGCATCTTAGCTAGGGTTTTTTGTTGATTCTCTTGAGTTTTCTAAGCAAATCATTATATCATCTGAAAATAAAGCTATTTTGGGCTCTTATTTGCAATGTTTATATCTTTAATTTCTTTTTCTTGTTTTATTGCTATAGGTCACATTTCTGGAACTATTGTTAATAATAATGGTAATTTAAAATGTTTAAATAACTATTAAGTGCAAAACACATTCTAAGTAGAGATTGACAATTTTAAGGAGGTCCCTGGAAAATATATGCTATGTTGTAGATGAACAATGATATTCAGGTATACCTTAACTGCTTCTGGGAGAAAAGACTATCCTTTCTCAGCTAGCTGGAGTAAAGTCTAGCAGGAAGTCCTGAAACCAAGTCTGGGAGTGGCTGTGCCAAAAGTCAGAATACCTATTGGCAGCATTACCTTCCTTCCTCCCCCCCTAAAAAAGAACTGCACAGTTTCCAAGCACGAGGTCCACCAATTTTTGTGATTTTATTATAGGTGTGTGGGAATATGAGCATATTGGGAGTAATAGCTTTCCTGTGAGCCTTAGGGGTTTCAGAGAGCTTCCAGCCACATTAATATAGCACCTAGATCAAGGGAGATAGTAGTCTCACTATGTTCTACACTGGTTAGACTACATCTGGAGTATTGTGTTCAGTTCCAGGTGCCAAGTTTTAAAAGAAACATTTATAAACTGAGATTTATCCAGGGTATAAGTGACCAGAGTGGTGAGGAGTCTGAAAATGGCCAGAGAAGCTGAAAATCTTTAGTTTACAAAAGAGACATCTTGGTAGGGACAGGACTGTTGCTACTCAGTTGTGTTCATTTGGGGTTTTCTTGACAAAGATACTGGAGTGGTTTGCCATTTTCTTCTGCAGCTCGTTTTACAGGTGAGGAAACTGAGCAAACAGAGTTAAGTGACTTGCCCATGGTCACACAGCTACTAAATATCTATGGCCAGGAAGACAAGTCTTTCTGATTCCATGCTCAGTATTCTATCCATTGTGCCACCTGGCTACCCAAGGACGGGCTATCTGTCTTTAAATATATGAAAGGTTGTCTCGTGAAAAGGTAAACTTACTCTTTGTAGTTTCAGAGAAAGCAGAGGTAGAAACAATAGGTAAAAGTGACAAGGAGGCAAAATTTCACTTAAAGAACTTCTTAATTATAAAAAGGGTTCAAAAATGTTATAGATTCTTTCCCCGCCCCTCTTCCTAAAAGGAAAGGCTTAGACTGGATAGCCATTTGTCAGGGCTGCTATAGAAGAGATGTGGGTACTGAGTTGGAGGTCAGAGTAAATGACCCACACCTAACAGTCTGTCATCCGTGATTGTTGGGCAAAGATTCCAGGACTATGCAGATGGCATAGTAGCTCTGAATTCTGATATAAGATGGGTCCTTATGTAGTCATAATATCATAGGATTTAGAGCCGGAAGAATCATTTTTCCAAAGATCCTCATTTTTACCAAGGAGAAAACTAAGACCCTGAGTGGAGAAGTGACTTGCTTATGGTCACCAAGGCATTCAGCAGTGCTCTGAGGGATTTAAGTGACCTTAAACTATGGCTGAGATTGGACTGGGGAAGTGGGAAGGAGACATGGTGCTCAGGAATGCAGTTTATTATAGGCTGCAGAATGCTTGGGCACAGCTCATTCATCTCTGAAGCCTGTTCCCTAGAACAAGAGCCAGAAACCAGCAGTTTCTGGACCAGCTCATAAGCTTAGCAAGGGAGCATTTTCACATACCAGTACTGGTTTGGATTTAGTCAAAGGGCCGCACTTGAGGACATAGGGGGCCACATGTGGCCTCAAGGTCTCAGGTTCCCTTCCCACCCCTACCCCCACCCTTCTGCAAGTAGACCTTTGTTCTACTCATGTGGAAGACATTTGGCTACTACTGGATCTGCCAGAAAAATATCTTTTCCTCAGTGGCTTAAGTTTAAATTCTCACCCCCCAAGTGATATTTTACAAAAGAATAACTCCCGGCATTCAACCTGACTGTGTACTCTAAGGTTCAAATATTTCATAAGTCCCCAAACCCTGCAGGTCTAACCAAACATACCTGTAAGACCCTAGAAAAGTCATTTAATCATTCTGAGCCTCAGTTGCCATGTCTGTCCAAAGATAATTATAACTGCTTTGGCCATCTATAGGAGTTGGGTAGAGGAGGACACAGATCAGGCCTCTATTATCCTTTGGATCACCTGCAGTTGGGATTGTGGTGTTCCACAATTCCCGTCATCATGAAAATGTCAGAATTGAAAGGCAGAGCCACAAAAGGAAGTAATCATTGAAGGGGCTGCTTAATTTCCCACATGTTCTCATTGAGACACTGCCTATCATATCTACATGTATTTGTCTTATCCTCCCATCAAATGGCAAATGCCAGGTGTTCAGAGATAGGGCTTAAACTTTGCATTCTCACACATACACTCATACCTGTCACATACAAAGATCACGGATTTCAAGTTAGAAGGGATCTTAGAGGTCATCTTGGAGTAGACCAATCCTTCTTCTGATATAGGAAACTGAGGCCCAGAGAAATTAAGTGACTTGCCAAAGTCACACTGATGACAATTGCAGCAAACAGTCTTTGATCATCTGTTATCGAAAGGTAGCTAAGTAACGCAGTAGATGGAGCACTGGACCTAGAGACGTAGGAGGACCTGAGTTCAAATCCTGCATCATACACTGTACTAGTTGTGTAACCCTGGGCAAATCATTTAACCTCTATCTACCTCAGTTTTCTCATCTGTAAAATGGGGATAATAACACCTACCTCCAAGAGTAATCGTGAGGATCAAATGAAATAATATTTGTAAAGTACTTTGCAAACCTTAAAGGGCTATATAAATACTAACCATTGTTTTGATTGTTGATGATGATAATAAAGACAGTATCCCAGAAGCTTTAGGGGTAGAGCTGAAGTTAGTGGAGTCTGACTGGAAAAGATGTCCAATCCCTTCTGTCCTTCTCCCACTTTGTTCACATTTCTCTAATGCAGCCATCATGTGTTACTTCATACTATAGTTATTGATGTATCTCATCCCTTTGTTAGAGTGTAAGATGTCTGAGAGCAGGTACTAAGTCTTATCTTAGGGTCTAAGTCTTATTTTCTCTGAAGTCAGAAGTTGGGGAAGGAAATGAGCATGTTATATAGGTGGTATTATTATCCCCATTTTACAGTTGAGGAAACTGAGACAGAGAGAAGTTAAGTAACTTGCCCAGGGACACACAGACACTAACTGTCTGAAGCAGGATTTGAACAATTCCATTTTTGTATGTAGCAGGAGGGCAAGAATTGATTAAACATGGGAGAAAAGCTACTGGTCCTAGATTATTCAGCCACTTCGATTATATATACTGTATATATATGTTCTCCCTCAAGAGGGCAGCGGCCTTACTGTTTCAGGATAGCAACTCAGAACATTTAAGGATTTCTTTCTGAATCATATTTTCTCTGTTCCCTGCAGCACATCTGCCAATCTTAAATTACTCTAAATATTGAATCTTTTGCCTTGGGCCCAACAGGATCATGTCATCCACAATGAACCAGAGGCAAGAGGCTGGAGCTGGAAGCTGGGACTTGGGGACCAGGATGTGAGAGAGCCCAGAAGAGGTCTGTCCAGCATGGGTGAAGCAAGGAACTTTTTCATTGGAATGGGTGCCTGGGTGCAAGGAGAGTTCATCCAGAGTCACTTTGGGGCCCAGGGGCACCTGGCAACGGAGACCCAAGACAGGTCCCCCAAGGTTGCAAGTGGCTTCTTCTCAGGGACCCTGAGGACTCATTCCACCTCTTACCAAGCCTCTGGCTCACTGGGGACCACAGCTGAGGGAGCTATGGTGTGGGGAGGAGTTTTCCCAAGCAGGTTTGAGGAGACAGGTGGTTTCTCTAGGGACAGTCGAAGGACTGTGAGGAGGAAAGTTAGCAACTGTTTTGGTTGGGAGGCCATCCCACCCAGGGACAAAGGCAATTCCCCAGTTCTTCCCCAGCCAGGGATGAGAATAAGGTTCTGGCAATAAATATTTGGGTGACCTAGGGCAATTTGCTTAACCTCTGTGGGCCTCAGTTTCCTCATATGAAGAATAAGGGACCTGGGCTAAATACATGGCCTCTAAGATCCCTTCAAGTTCTAAATTTATGAATCTATGATCTCACGAGTGAGATCAAAAGAAGAAGCAGAGAAAGGTTCAGATTCCCTTTATCCTTTCAAGATAATGGGCTCTGGAAAGAAGAAGAGGCAGCCTCTCCTCATATAGCCTGCAGATGGTCACTGTTCTGCATGCAAGAGCCAGACCCTGGAGAATGAGCACCTTACTACTCCAGCCAAGGTTTCCTGAACTAACTCCCACTAGTTCCTCGGAACTCAGTGTCCAATTCTATTTGCCCTCTCAGACTCTAGAGCAGAAACCTCAAGTTGCCAGCAAAAATTTGCAAAATTTTTTTGCCTTCCTTCCCTTTCTGCCCCCCACTCCAAACCAGGCTAGCACCCCTTCTCACCCCCTCAGGGACTACCCAAAGAACAAAGCACAAAAGTCCACGGAGAGGCTTCTGAATCGAATTGGAGATCTTGCCTCCTTCTTTCCCAGGAAAGCCTTTCCCAGAAAAGGGTTTCTCAGGTAAGGATACTCCTGCATTTGCACAGAATTCCAGGGTCCTAGAAAGCAAATGAGAGGTCGTTCTGGTCTAGCTCCTGACTTCCCTACATAGGAATGGCCAAACTATGCAAAACAGATCCAAGGACTGTCTTTTTTGGTCTTCTAATGGTCAAAAAAGTTCTTCCTTATGTCTAATTGAACTTTCTCCTGCTTTAATATGAGACCATCTCCTCTTGTTCAGTCCTTCAGCTGGCCATGGTACAATAAGAAAACATTTTTCTGTCTAGTGTGGGTCTTCTTGGATGATAAATTATCATAAAAAAATTCTAGGAAAATTCTTTGTTATATGGGATGGCTTTATGGTAGGGTGGGATATAGGGGGAAATTTGGGACGCAAAAGCTAAAATTGTATGTATTGTATATAGAAATAGAAATATAATAATATGTAATTTGAATATATTTTTATATTTAAAAAGCTCTAATAATCTGAGAACATGAACTTCTTCCACTCATCAAATAGGCAAAGATAGTTTAAGACAACAAAATTCAATGTAAGTGACTGTTCTGGAAGAAAAAGAAGAGCCCTGTTACATTGCTGGCAGATCTGTGAATTGGGGAGAACATTTTGGAAAGCAAGGCAGCAATATACAACAATAGCTACAAAACTATTCATGCCCTTTAACCTAGTTACCCTACAAAGGCTATTACTTCAATACTTTAAGAATCTGTCATTTCACCAAGGTCTGTGCTCTGTCCACCAATGCAATTCCTCTACAAATTTTAAAATTAACAATAATAATAGTTAGCATTTATATAGTATGTTAAGGTTTGCAAAACACTTTTCAGATATTGTCTCATTTGATTCTTATAACAGCTGAAGGACATATGAAGAAATATGAGAATGCTTGTATAAAGTGATGGTTGAATGAAGAACTAATCAGAATGACAATAACAATACACATCCTGACTATTTCTATGTTTAAAAATAATAGAAGCAACAAAAGAAAATACACAAAAGAAAAAGAGGTCAGAATGGGCACAGAGAAGCAAAGAGGACCTCATAGTTGCTGTAGAGACCAGGTTGTGATTTGTTGCCGAGAGATGGTGGGACAAAGATCTCCAGTCTTTGCTGTCTTCAACCAGCCTAGCCTTTGTAATTTGCATGGAACAGAAGAGCATGATGGCGGAGGCTGAGAGCAGTTTCTTCACCACAGTATCACTCAATTACTTTTCAGTTGAAAGAAGTAGAGCCCTGGGAATAGTTACCCCAGCCAGAATGGGTATGATTAAAAAAAAATAAGAATAAGAACCAAAATGACTTTCTTACCATAACAGAGGAGAGTTGAACTGAGGAAGTCAGAGGAGAGGAGAGTTCAGTGAGCCTAAATATCTGTGACCCTCAATGGGGCAGTCTGACTTAGGGTAAGTAGTTGTTCATAGGCATTTGCTGAAATTATTGTGGCCTCTCTCCTGTAGACAAAAGGCTTACGAGCCTAACCACAGCATTTCCCTAGTGCATAGTGGACAGAATAGCAGGGGACCTTGAAGACAGCTTGATAACTGAAGAACATCTGGAACCACAGAGAGTGGTACCCCGCAGGACGCATATCCAGCAGAGAGCAGTGTGATCACATTGCTACATGACATCAGCAGCTCTGTAGCACCAGAAGCGCGGGTTACCTACCCCTCTACATGTATACACTGGCCACATGTTTACCCTGAGTGCACCCATACCCACATGCCCGATCACATATGTTCCCCATGTGTATGTGTCCCATGAGCGAATGTTATGCATGCCCCCTGTTCCCACTAAAGGAATGTGTATTTATGAGAGAGCTCTAGGTTTATGGGGAGAATGTTCTGTTGTTTTTAATATTACTATGCTATTTCATATGCCTGCTTTCCCATCTATATAAAATTTTTATGAGAATAATATATGTGCTCATCAAGGACATCCTGGATGAGGATATTAGGAAGAACAGGCAGGCTTTCAAAACCAATACTCCATAGTATACCACATCTTTACCATCACACAAATGACTGAAGATGTAGAAAACACAAGAATCCACTGTCAGTCAACTAAGCAAGCAAGCACACATTTATTTAACACTTACTATGTGCCAGGTACAGTGCTACAAGCTAGGGAAGTAAAGATAGTCCCTGCCCCTAAGGGGCTTACATTCTAATGGAGGGAGACAACATATAAAATACAGGTCTGTACGAAGCTGGTACAAGGTAACCTTGGAGGGGAAGGCATAAGAAGTCAGGATAAGGGAAGGTCTCAGGCAGAAGGTGCTACTTGAGCTGAGTCTTGAAGGGAGCCAGGGATTCTAAGAGGTGGAGATGATGAGGGAGAGCTTTCCAGGCATCAAGGCACAAGGCACAGACACAGGAGATGGGCTTTCTTGCGAAAGGAGCAGGGGTAGCTAGGTGGTGCAGTGGATAGAGTTCCAGCCTTGGAGTCAGGAGGACCTGAGTTCAAATCTGGTCTCAGACCAGACACTTGACACTTACTAGCTGTGTGACCTTAGACAAGTCACTTAACCCTGATTACCTCACCAAAAAAAAAGAAGGGAAAAAAAAAAGAAAGGAGCAGTAAGTAGCCCAGTATGACTAGACTGTTGAGTGCATAGAGAGGAATAATGTGTACAAAGGCTGAAACAGTAGGTTGGGGGCAAGTTATGAAGAGCTTTAAATACTAAGAAGAAGAGCTTACATTTGATCTTAGTGGTAATAGGGAGCCAGTGGAATTTATGGAATATGAGAGTGACATAGTTGCCCTTTAATAGCATTCTTGCTGTAGTGTGGGGGTTACATTGGAGTTCAGAGAGACTTGAGGCAGGGAAATCAATTAAAAGGCTTTTGCAAGGAGAGATGTGATGAGGACCTGAACTAGGGTAGTGACTTTGTGAATGGAGAGAAGGGGAGATGTTGGAGAGTTAGAAATGAAGATTCAGCAATTAGATTCGATGTGTGGGGCGAGTGGACATGAGGAGTAGTGTATAATGTCCAGGTTGTAAATCTGGGTGACTGTAAGTGTAGTGGTACAAAAATAATAAGGAAATTCAGAAGAGTTATGGGATTAGCGGAAAAGATTCTGAGTTCAGTTTGGGACATGTTGAATTTGAGATGCTTATGGTATATCTACTTCAAAATACCCAATAGGCATTTAGGGAACTGTAGTTCAGGAGAGAAAGTAAGGTTGGATGTACAGGTATGAAGTCATCTATATGGAGATAATTCAACCCATGGAAGTTGATGAGGTCACCAAGAAAGAAAAAAAGATAAGAGGGAACAGGATAGAACCTTGGAGTGCACACACACACACACACACACACACACACACACACACACACACACACACAC
>NW_020954571.1:24810162-24817658 GCF_900497805.2 Vombatus ursinus | reverse complement strand
CCATGACATGGGTAATGATGCAGTAAAGGCAACTATGAGGGAGCAGACAGACAGATGGAAGGAAAACCAAGAAAGAACAGTGTTACAAAAACTCAGGAAGAAGAGAGTACCTAGGAGAAAGTGGCCAACAATGTCAAATACTGTAGATAGATCAAGAAGGCAAGGATTAAGATGTAGCAGTTAAGAGATCCTTGGTTGTGGAAATGTGTTTAACATGATTGCACAGTTATAACCTATATCAGATTGCTTACTGTCTTGGCGGGGAGGGGAGAGGGGAGAGAGAGAGAAAAATTTGGAACTCAAATTCTTATAAAAAATGAATGTTGAGGGGCAGCTAGGTGGCACAGTGGATAGAGCACCGGCCCTGAAGTCAGGAAGACCTGAGTTCAAATCTGACCTCAGACCAAGCACTTGACACATACTAGCTGTGTGACCTTGGGCAAATCACTTAACCCCAATTGCCTCACCAAAAAAAAAAAAAGAATGTTGAAAACTATCTTTACATGTAATTAGAAAAAATAAAATATTATTTACATTTGTAAAAAAGAGAGATCATTGGTAACCTTGGAGAGAGTAGTTTCAGTTGAGTGATGAGGTAGGAAGACAGACTACAAAAAACTGAGACAGAAAGTAGAGTCAATGAATTGGATAGTTTTTTGTATTTGTTTGTTAACTATTTAAAAAAAAAAAACAACAATCCAACTCTTGATATGGTAGAATGTAACACTTTCTATGGGGGAAGAAAGAGTGGCCTGGACCCCCCTTATCCCCATTCGGGGATAAGGAATCTTCACTCATCTCCTGAGGCAAAGAAATACTTATGGTACCTGAAAAAGACTCTAAGAGAATAATGAAACACTTAAAAACAGGCACCACTTGCACTCAGCCAAAGGGATACAGAATAGGAAAAGTTCAGTTCTGTGCCTGATGATCATTGATCAGAACAGTCTGTATTCATTTGACCATTCATTCCCCCCTGTCTTGACTTCCTTTCCCTGTGCCTGAAAAGAGAAAGCACCATTAATGGTGAGGTCCTCTAGACCTTCTTTGCAGATGACATGGTGGTAGCTACATCAAAACCTAGAACACTGCAGAGCCTCCTGGGATCTATAACCATTCAGAAGAGTTTGGCCTAATTATACAAAGAAGAATAAATCAAATGACTGAAGAATGCCTATTGTCGGGAGGGACTATGAGATTGTTTGTTTAATAGTTTTTTAAATATATATATATATATAAATTTTAATTGATTTTTATATCACCTAATTTCCCCAATATCTATCTACCTTCCCCTCCCAAAGAACTGTCCCATATAACAAATAGTATTTTTGGAGACAAAATAAGAAAAAGAAGAGGAAAAAATCAGCATGAGTGATCAATACATTTAAAAAATCTGAAAATGCATATAAGATATAACACTTGTAAACCTTCTACTTCTGCAAAGGGATAGAGTGGGAGTGACTTCTCATATCTCTTTGTTCAAGCCATGGTTATTCTTTATTATTTTGCAACATTTGTTTTTGATTTATTTTGTGGTTGTCCCTTTTATTTACTTCATGAATGTTGCTTTCTTGGCTCTGCTTATTTCACTCAGCATCGCTTCATGTAGATCTTTTCTTATTTCTCTGTATTCATCACATTAATCATTTCTTACAGCACAGAAATCTTCCATTACATTCATGTACCACAATTTGTTTAGCTGTTTCCCAATTGGTAGGCATCTACTTTGTTCCCGATTCTTTGTTATCACAAAAAGTACTGCTATGAATATTTTAGTGTACATGGGGACTTTCTTTTATCAACGGCTTCCTTGGAGTATAAACCTAGTAATGGAATCTCTGGGTTAAAGGGTATGGACATTTTAGTCACTTTTGATTGCAAAATTCCAAATTGCTTTCCTAAAGGATCATGCTAATTACAAGTTCCGACAACACAGTGGTGGCACTAGTGTGCCTATCTTTTCACAATCCCTCCAACATTGACTATTGCCATCTTTCGTCATCATTGCCAATCTACAGGGTATGAGGTGAAGCCTCAAAGTTTTGATTTGCGTTTCTCTTATTATTAGTGTTTTAGAATATTCTTTCATGTAGAAATCTTTTGGAGAATTGCTTTTGGTCACACACACACATACATACACACATGTTCACTGTTTTTATATCCTGAATACCAAATCCCTATCAGAGAAATGTGATGCAAAAAATGTTTCCCCATTTGACCATTTCCCTTATTATCCTAGATGTATTAATTTTGTTTGTGCAGAAGTTTTTCAGGTTCATGTAATCAACAGTTATCTGTTTAATCTTTTGTAATTGTTTCTATCCTTTATTTGGTTAAGAATATATCTCTTAGGGGCAGCTAGGTGGCACAGGAGTCAGAAGGACCTGAGTTCAAATTCAACCTTAGACACATAACACTCACTAACTGTGTGACTCTGGACAAATCACTTAACCCCAATTGCCTCACAAAGAAAAACAAAAAACAAAAAACAAAAACAAAGAAGAATACATCTCCTACCCAAAGCTGTGAGAGGCATATGATTTGGCTTCTTTCCTAATTTTTTAATAGTATAATATTTAATTTTAAGTTTAGGTATCCATTTATAAGGTGTTGGTCTAAGCCTAATTTCTGCCAGACTGCTTTCCAGTTTCCTCAGCAGTCTTTAACAAACAGGGAGTTACTTTTTATATCATTTTTCTTTTCCAGTTTATTGAACACTGCATTATTGAGTTCTATTATTTTTTATTCTTCTTTGTCTAATTTGTTCCATTGACCAACCTTTCTATTTTTCAACTAGTATCAGATGATTTTGATGACAGTTGCTTTATAATATAGTTTGAGATCTAGAAGTTCTTTTCTTCCTTCCTTAACTCATTTCTTAATTTCCCTTGAAGTTCCAGATTTTTTGCTTTCCAAATTAATTTTGTTATAATGTTATCAAGTCCTATAAAGTATCCATTCAATAATTTGATTGGTATAGCATTAAAACTATAAATTAACTTTGGAAGTATTGTCATTTTTATTATGTTGGCTCAGCCTGACCATGAGCACTAAATATTCCTCCAGCTATTTAAGTTCTGTATTTCCTTAAGGAGAATTTTGTAATTGAATATTTACAAGAATTTTGTGTGCTTTTGTAGACTGATCTCCAATTACTTTATGCATTTTGTGAGTCATTTGAAATGAGATTTTCCTTTCTATTATTGACCCTGGAATTTTATTAATATTATATGGAAATGCTATTGATTTTTGAGGTTTATTTTGTAACTTGCTACTTTGCATGAAACTATTGTCTCAATTAGTATATTTGCTGATTTTCTAAGTAGACCATCCTATTTTATATCTAGAATTTTCCAAATAAACTGCCCTCTTGTCAGCAAATAATGATAGTTTTATCTCCTCTTTACCTCTTTATGTCCTTAATTTTGTTCTCTCCTTTTATTGTTATTGCTAACATTTCTAGAATTATATCAAACAGTAGTAGGGAAAATGGGCATCTTTGCTTTGTTCTTAAGTTTTTGGGGGAAGGTTCTAGAGTATATAATGCTTGATTTTGGTTTTAGATTACTGATATTTTCTGTTTCTTACATCACCATAGTATCTCATAATTTTCTCTCCCTCTCCCTGATATTTTCTGTTTCTTACATCACCATAGTATCTCATAATTTTCTCTCCCTCTCCCTCTCCCTCCCCAAGAGCCATCCCATATGGACAAATACTGGAGAAAGGATTTTTTTGAGAGGAAGAAAAAAGTCTGCACAACTGATTGATACATTGAGAAAGTCCAAAAACATGTGCTATATATAACACCTATTCAACTCCCACCTCCATGAAGGGGTAGGTTGAAGGTGTCTTTTTATATATCTTCATTCAAATCTTATTTGATCTTTATAATTTTGTTACATTTACTTTTGATTTTTTTGGTATGTTATTGTTCTTTCCATTTTCATTGCTGTAGTTACTCTGTATATTGTTGTCTTGGTTCTGCTTACTTCACTTTGCATTACTTCATATAAATTTTTTCATGCTTCTCTATATTCATCGCACACATCATTTCTTATAGCACAGTAGTATTCAATTACATTTGCACACCTCAATTTGTTTAGTCATTCCCAACTGATGGGCATCTACTTTGTTTCAATTCTTAGCTATCACAAAAAGTGCTGCTGTAAATATTCTAAAGCATATGGAAACTTTTTTCTTATTGATAACTTCCTTTGGGTAAAGCTCAGTAATAGAGTCGCTGGTTCAAAGAGTATGGACATTTTAGTTACTTTATTTCTATAATTCCAAATTGCTTTCCAAAATGGTTGTATCATTTCACAGCTCCACCAACAATGTATTAGTGTGACTTAGGTAGATCCTTTTTATGATATTAAAAATGTTCCCTATGCCTATACATTGTAAGCATTTTGGTTTTTGCTTTTTTTTTTTTCTTTTTAAGTATAAATGAGTGTTGTACTTTGTCAAAAACTTTTTCTGTATCTTTTGAGATAAAGCATGTGGTTTAGGGTGTTTTTTGTTTTTAATGATTAATGATATTGATTATTTTCTTAATGTCAAACCATCCTTGCATCTCCAGTATAAATCCAACTCATTCATGATGAATGATTTCTTGGATGAATAGCTGCATCCATTTGACAAGATTTCATTAAAAATTTTTTTTTGAGTTGACATTTTTTAATGATATTGGTCAATAGCTCTCCTATGATTTATCTATTCTTGATTTAGGTACTAAGACTAAATAGTCTCATAAAAGAAGTTTGGCAGAGTGCTTTCTTTCCCAATTTTTGACAATAATTTGTGTAGTATTGGTATTCATTGTTCTTTATGTTTGATGAAATTCTCCTGTGGATTCACCAGGATGAGGAGTTTTTTCTTTTGGCAGTTACTTTATAGCTAGTTCTAGTTCTTTTTTGCAAGCGAGTACTTTATGTTTTTGAAAATATTCCTCTATTTTTTTTTTTTGGTGTGTGTTTTCAGTTTTGTTAACATATAACTTTGTATAGTAGGTTCTGACAATTTTTCTTCTGGTTTTGTTGGGATGTCATCTTGCTTGTTTGTTATTTTGTTGATTTTATTTCCTGTTCTCTTCTTTTTAATCATGTTGGTTAAAAATTTATGAATTTTGTTAGTTTTTTCAAAGAATTACCTATTAGCTTTATTTATCATTTCTATTGTTTTTAAAAAAATTCACCTGATGCATTTTACATTTTTTCCAGTCCTCTATTTTTATTTTGTATATGTCTTTGTTTTTAAATGTATTTCTTATAAGTGGTAGGTTGTTTTCTTTTCTTATCCAATCTGTCATTGTTTCATTATATTCTATTGTTTAATCCATTCATCTTTAAAGTTATTAGAGTTAGGTTTATATTTTCCTCCATTTGTCTCTAATAATTATTTTTCCCCAAAATTTGTTTTTTTCCCTCTTCCTCTGTACACACAACACTTTGTCTAAGCCAGGGGTTCTAAACTTTTTTTTTGTCATGATGCCTTAGGCAGTGTGGTAAAACCTGTAGGTTTCTTCTCAGAATAATTTTTTTAAATATATAAAACTAAAATACATTCAATTACACAAAAAATCAATTACATTGAAACTCAGTTATTAAAACATGTTTTTAAAAGCAAGTTGACAGACTCCCTGTTAACTCTAGAGTTATATGGACAACTTGTAGATTATCCATAAGTTTATGTACCTTGAACAAACTTGGTGGAGCAGTTGGTCTCAAAGTTAAATGGGATGAAATTGCCTATGGGAAGTTGCAGCGTTCCTTTAATGATCCCAATTTTCTCCCTAAAATGAAGATCCACCTTTTAAATTATTAGTATTCTACTAGTGTTTTTGTACGTCCACAAGTCAAGGAACATGAGTCCCTGAAGAATTAAAATTGAGTATTACTCAGACAGCAATGGAGAAACACATGGTGAGTGAGGAGGCCACACCACGTAATAAATAAGGAACTATGAAGAAGAATGGGAATAATGGATGTTATCAAAGAAGAGTACTATTGAAAAAGAAGATGTACTAGTCATATGGCAAGAGCAAAGGATAACCATTTGTTGGTCTGTGTGCTCCACTGGTATGCTTGCAATATGAAGAGAAAGTGAGGGAAACCCACAACACAAAGTGGATGCCCTGTGGTGAACAGATGGAGGGACATGGAGAGACAATAAGGTGTGACCAAGATCATTGGAGTTAATATCTACATAGAGGAGATCACAGATCCCTTGAATATTTGAGCATTATATTTTATTAAATGCCTTTGTTTTGAACTAAGTGCATCCTCTGACAAGGAAAAGAAAACATATCAGTGGTGGTTCACACAAACTGTGGTTTGAAGATGTTCACCCATATCGTACCAGAACTTTGATTAGCTTTCTGGAGCTCGTGGATAAGGGAACTTCAAATGCTATGTATTCATTTTGTTAGAGTTAACAGGCAATTAAAAAAACAAACTATAAATAACTCATTATAATTTTCTCTTAAATTTAAAAAAATTTTTAGTTTTTAAATATTTGTTTTTGATGGGTATTGTTTAGAATTTAAGAAGAAACCTGATGGAAAGAAAATTAATTTGATGACATTGGCCCTAGATTTTGCCTTCCATTCCTTTTTTCTTTTAAACTTTTCTACTTGAGGAATTTTGAGTCTTGCTCAGGTTGACCTTCTTTAGAAACCTTCCTTCCAACAATGACCTCTTCCTCCCCTGAAGTCCTTCTCTTTCTTTTCTACATACACTCATTTTGACAACTATATTGTGTTTTTCATTGTTTTCAGAGCATTTCATATATAATTGGTACATCTCCCTAATTAGGCTGTAAGCTCCTTGAGGAAAGGAATTGAGTTTCATAATTCTTTAGTATTGAACACTGAAGCAACACATGTAGAATTAGCTTTCATTCCACTCTTGGTTTTTCTAAGAACTTAGCCTGACTCAGATATGCCATGCTGTTCCCTGGTCTTCTTTACACCATCCTCCTGTGCTTTAGCCTCCATCTCCAAACAGGCACTCCAGCTCCCACCCTGGAGTCCTAGACTTCTGATTGGTGAAAGTTCACTGTAACTAGCCCAAACACAGATGCACCATGCTGCAGCCTACCCATTTCCATGCTATACTGGGGTACCTATAGGCCTTTCCTCTTTCCTTCCTCCACAGTACCACTCCCCTCACCCTGCAATCTAATTTTCCACTTCTAGCTCTGGGAATGGTAATCAAATCAATACTACTATTCCTAAAAAGGATGTGTCAATTACCCTATGATGCCATTCACTATGCCTGTGACTTCCATAACCAAAACACACTTCCCTGACGACTATTCCCTAGATGTGTTGTGTCATTGGAATGTAATAAGCTCCTTGAAGGCAGGAATTGTCTTGCTTTTTGTAGTTGTATCCCCAGTGCTTAACACAGTGCCTAATGTATAGTCAGCACTGACTAAATGCTTATTCATACTTGCCTGGGTAGAGTCTTCATAGGGAAATAGCTACATTTTGT
>NW_020954571.1:24790002-24810122 GCF_900497805.2 Vombatus ursinus | reverse complement strand
CCATCTGTGTAAAGAGAGTAGCAAGAATGGACTTTACCAGAAGTTAGATTGGAGGTGGCAGAGAGCAGGGCGGGAGGGTATTGAGGTACTAAGGAGAAATTGTGGCCTGGAGATAGGGTGAAAACAAGAGGATATAGTCCTACCTAGAATTCATGATTGTTTAGTTACTACCTAGTCTACCAAATAAGCACCATCCTGTGTCCACAGTAGCCCCCACCCAACTTTCTTCTTGTCCACTCGCTTATTTTAGGAAGAGGAAGATGCCAGATCTTCTCAATTAAAGCAAATGGTATCAGCCTGCCCTGACTCCTCTACCCATGAAGGTCTTTTATACACCCAAGAGAAAGGTACTGCTATGTAGGCAGAGTGAGGGTGAAGGGATTGTCAAGGAAGCTCCTCTTTGCCTTGCTTCCCACCAACTGAGCAGGGACCTCTGCCACTGGGGTGAATTCAGGACCATTTCTGGGAGCCCAGGCTTCCTTCCGTCATCTTGACTTGTGCTATTTCCTGTCAGCAACGTCTGTATGTCGGCACTACTGGGAGAGGGCTGTGCATGGATCACTGCCTTTTGGACAGGTCAGACGTTTCAGCCTGAGTAGCACCAGATGTGATTCTAATCAGAGGGAACAAATCCATCAAGGAAGCAACTTTGCTTTTGTGCTCCTTCCCCTTCTCACCCATCCCCAGCTTTGCACACAGTTTTCCCTTGGTTTGCCCCCAGAGCCTCTTCCTCCAGCCTCAAGTGCATTCAGGCTTCAGTTTTGTTAGAGGAGACATTGAGAAGGGAGGGAATGGGCTCTTGGTCAAATGGTATCAATGGTTCTCTGTCCCATTCCTGGGTCCCAGTTAGGGTTCAGCTCCACTTTTCACATTCAAGGGTACAAACTGGGAAGTGTCTTCTATCAAAGACTATACCCCTCCATTATAGTCTTTCCTTACTCTCTCATTCTCTGGTGACAACACTTTCTGTCACCCTTGTCAAGCTACTGATATCCAGCGTAAGCAGTGAGTGCACAAGGAAATATTAGTAGCCCAATGTCAGGGAGACTAAGGGTACTAACTATTGACAGGTTAGGCAACTCCCATGTTTGCCAGTTAGTTTGACGCAGGGTCAAAGAATCAAACAGCCCTCCTGTAAACTCCCCTTTGGTCTACAGGCCTCCTCCTCTAGTCCTTAACTATTTGCTTTACAATCCTGCTGGTTCAGCCACTGGATTCCATCCTCCAACCCAAGCTACCTCAACTAATTTCACTTTGGTTATTGAAGAGGCAAATCTCTTTACAGTTGGAGATCCAGGTATAGCCTTTCTGATCTCCAGCTTTCTGAATATCTCTACTGGTGCCTTGTTTCTCTCTCTCTCTCTCTCTTCTTTCTGCCACTAGAAATAACTACATGACCTTAGGCTAGGCACTTTCTCTCTCCTTCTCTCTCTCTCTCTCTCTCTCTCTCTCTCTCTCATTGGACTAATGGTTTCTGAGGTCTCTCTCGCTTTTGACATTCAAGGATCCTATTTCTAGATCCTGGATTATAAGCTGCCTGAGTATGACTGCATTATGTATATAATATTTAGCTTATTGCAAATATTCAGTAAACATTGGACTCTCTGACTGCAAGAACACAGGTAAAATTCCAGCTGGTGAGCCAGAGGAACAACAGTCCCAACCACCGAGCAGCTGAAGGTCCTGCTCACAATGACATCTTTGCCCTCCCGACTGGAAGATTTTAGGATGTCTCCCAAGTGAGGGCCAGACCAACATGCCTGCCACTTTGCAAGATGTAAATTAACCACATTCTCCTTGTAAATATGTCTGTCCACTCTGCTTGTCCTTCTCAATGAAAAGTCAACCAGAGGCAGAGGGGAAATCTATTCCCACCCTTTAGCTTTGGGCTCTGTGAAAGCTTGTGGCAAGACAGTCTCAACTATTTTGTCTGAGTGTGGCAGGGAGCTAGCAGACAGAGGATGCCTGGATCGCATCTCAGTCTAAGTCACCAAATCAATCAACTCAATCAATAAACATTTATTAAGCACCTACTATGTGTCAGGCACTAGGGATAAAAAAGGAGACAAAAGACGATGCCTGCTCTCAAGGAACTCTCAGTCTAATGAGAGAAGGAAAGTGCTGGTGTGGCCGAATGGCAAAGAATCTGGACTAGGACTCAGACCTGGCTTCTAGCTATGGTTCTGCTGCTAATAATGACTATGTGACCCCGGGTTAGTTGCTTCTTCTTTCTGAACCTTATTGCTCTTCTTTGCAAAATAAGGAGGTTAGACGAGAGTCGTGAGATGATCTCTAACTGCCTTTTCAGCTCTGACATCCCCCATGAGCTTGATAAACTAATCTAGTCTACATCTAAAGTTCTGAGGCTGACATAGGGCCCTCCCACAGCCTGGTAAGAGGGAGGACAATAGAAATCCTCAGCCCAGTCCCCCGGTTAGGGTAATAGATCAGGAACTGTTCTCATACATAGCTTGGTTGGAATTCCTCAGAGAACCAGCAAACAGGCACCCCAGAGCCAAGCAGCAACACTTGTCAGACAGCCGGCGGCAAACAACATCTGGGATCTCTTTCCCAGCCTCTGGATTCCTTCCCAGCCCCAACCACAGCTCCCCCTCATCAAGTTAGGCGCGGTAGCTGGGCCTGGGGCCCAGGGTCCTCTATGCTTGCTTTTTCCAGGCCCAGGCTCCACTCCAGAAGAGGAGGACTGTGCTTTCCAGAGCTGTAGTTTGTTCCTGGGGGAATGGGTGGAGCTGAGGTCTAGGGGAGGCATGTTCACCCTGTTTTCTGAGAAGGAAGGATCTCCTGAGACTGTAACTCCCCCCCCCCCGCCAGACAAAGATGAGGCAAAGAGAGGTAGTCTAGTTCATCAACTGTCACTGAGCCTGGAAAACCTAAGAAATGATGACCTGAGCAATGGGGATGGGAAACTTCCTCCGGAACAATGACCTGTTTCCTTGGGCAAAGCCTGCTTGATCTGGAAGAGTATTTTCTATGCAGTTCTTTTTTTAATCATCCACAATTTTAAACAAAATACCACCAGTCTGTATAATTAATGCCATCAATTCATCATTTTTAATTGCCCGTGAAATTTTATAATAGAAATTTAAAGAAAATTATTTCAAGAATTCTCTGGGAAAAAAAAAACATTTCTGGGAAGAAAAATCCCAGATTATCCTTGTTACTCCTGCTGGCACTTTGGGAGTTGTAGGATGGGATTTGCTGTTCAGCAAAGGTTCCAGAAACTATTTTCCTTGGACCCTGAAAGCAGGTACCCTCATTGCTAAATTGGATTGCTGCCTGGAATCCCTGGTTTCCTTCAAGACTCAGTTTAAGCGCCAATAGTGCATCAAATCTTTTCTGGCACCCCCACCCTCAACTGCTAGTGTCTACCCCTAGAAGATTCCTTTGCATTTGATTTCTATATATTTTGAATATGCCAATAAAATCATATACCCTAGTGAGACTTCAGCAAAAGTTAGAGACCTGGAGGGGTTAAAAAAACATTGAAATCTAAGATGAAATAGGCTGCCCCCATGAGGCCTGGGAAAGATGAAATAGTATACCCAGTGAAGGCCTTCCCATTTTACATTTCAATGTCTTTGTCTTTTAGCCTTTTTAGTCCCATCAGACTTCTGGCTTTAGCTGAAGTCTCACCAATTTCACTTATAGATATACATGTTTTCTTCTTGGTTAGAATGTAAGCTCCTTGAGGGCAGGAACTATTTCACTTTTGTCTTAATATCTGCAGCACTTAGTACATTGCCTAGAACACCTTAAGTGTTTAATAAATATTTGTTGACTGATGAAGATAGCCTCTAGAAGTCCCATTCAATCTTGCCCTGGAGATGAATATGGAACCCACTCCCCAACAAGGTTTTGAGGAAGCCAGGTGAGCAAACCAGTCCTCCCTTCTTCCCTGAGAAGGACAGTGCAATGCTGGCAATTCTCTGCAGTTGTGATTGTGATGTCACAGAAGCATAGAAAGGGTCTAGCTAGCATCTACACTTTATCAAGAATTATAGAACCTTAGGGTTAGAAGGGCCTCTAGAGACCTACTAGTCCAGGGGTGGGGAACCTGCAACCTTGAGGCCACACGTGGCCCTCTAGGTCCTCACGTGTGGCCCTTTGACTGAATCCAACTTCAAGTTTGAATTTAGTCAGGCGGCTGAACTTGAGGATCTAGAGGGCCACACGTGGCCTTGAGGCCAAAGGTCCCCCACCCCTGATCTATTCCAATCCATACATGAACAAGAAACCTCTCCAGAACCCCTCAACCAGTGGTCACCCAGACTTTGCTGGGGGATGTCCATTGAGGAAGAATCCACTACTCATTGAAACAGCTGATCTCCTGTTTGGGCAGCTCTGATTATTAAGAAGTTTTTATTTACTCAGAATTGAAATGAGTTTCCCTAACTTCTACATTTACTGCTCCCAGTTGTTCCCCCAGGGGCCAGGTAGAACAAATCCAATCCCTCTTACTCATGACAGTCTTTCAAATACTTGAGCAAAATAAATGTGCCACCCTCCCCCAAGTAGTCTCCTCTCCAGGCCTAACACCCCTGGTTCCTTCACATGAGCCAAGTGCTTTCACCTACCCAGTGAGGAAGACCATACAGGTGTTATTCTCATTTTACCTTCCTTCTCCTCTCTTCTAGAACTGAGATTTTGTGCCTTGCCCTGGCAGTAATGACAACACTGATGATGCCCCCTTCCACAGAGCATCTCCTCCAGAGGGGTCCCTCAGGGCTATGGCAACTTGGCAAATGGATTTTCAAATCCTACTATATATAGACATCCCATCGGCAATCCCTCAAGTTCAGAAACACCGGGATGTAACAAGCATCCATTTCCACAACCACAGAGCAACAAGCACTATTGTCTGGGGGCAGGAAATGACAAGGGGTTGTCACTCCCATATACCCCTCTCCCTTCATTAATCCTGTCTCTTCTTTTGGTGTCCCAGGTTCAAAATTAACTTACTCCGAGAAGTCTTCCCTGATTAACCTTTCTTCCCATTGATTGATTGCTCCTTTTCGTGCACATGCACTTAGAGTATCATTTTGTTCTATTATCTTTTGCAGTGGCATATTCATTAACAAATTATCTTTGTAAGTGCAACACCCAGGGTCTCACAATGGGGCCCCGTTCTCACCACACCCAAATCTGTGGGATGGTTGAAGTGTCTATGTGTTCCAATCTCTAGTTCACGAGCTCCTGTTAATTCTTTTTTTTTTTAATCATATCAAACCAAATAAGATGACTACAAATTCAAAGCAAAGACATTTAAGGGAAAAATAATAAGATAATGCCAGGGAATTGAATCAGGCATTAGATGCTGTTGCTATCCACCCTCAAATGATTTCTCTCTCCATATGTGTCTCCTGTGCAATGCTAGTCTCAGCTCTTTATTAATCACTCTGTCTTTCCATTCTAAGAAGAGGAGGAAGATATATCTGCAATTCCAAGAAAGGTACCAGGAAAACTTGCTGCCACTTTAGCAAATACTGGGCTTCTTGGGGTTTTACTATGGGGTAGGGATGACTGCCTTGTCATGGTGGAGGGTCTTGCATAGCTCAATAAAACTATGAGCTATGCCGTACAGGGTTACTCAAGATATACAGGTCATAGGGGAGACAAGGGGATCCACTGGGGTCACAAAGAGTCCAACACAACTGACCTGCTGAACAGCAACACAGAGTAGTGATTTTTTTTGCCCAGCACTTCAGGCTAAGGAGTACTGCAGTCTGGGGAGCATCAACCTCTTGGTACAGGAGGAGGATAATCTGTCATGAGTATCCTGGACAGCACCTCTTACCATCACCATCAAAGTCCAGATGGAATATTGGTGCTCAGCACATAGATGTTTTCATCTGGGTCTTTCCCTGGCTAACCCACTCAAATCTCCAATCCTGCTTCTTATCTTTCAAGAGACTTCCCTCAGGGCTATTCAAATTTTTTCATGCTCAGAGATTCCTCATGCTATATGAGCTTAAACACAGCCTTCTGGGAGGGATACAGTTCAAAAAAAGAATATGGTGAGAAAAATGATTATTAATAACCAATGATTTGGGGAGATCCAGAGTTCCTTCTCCCCACCCACTTTTTTCTAAAGCCCTCTTTTAAAAACTCCAGTACTAACTTTCTCCTTTATCAGACCCCACCCAACCTTATAAGGAATCTTCAATCTACAGTGAATTCCACTCAATCAAGCTTAGGTGAAGGTAGATCCTTTGTTTAGACTGCCCAAGGCTGGGGGTGGTCTCAGTATAGGGATAGTCTCTCTGTCCAAGAGTGACATGACGTTACTCTCAGGCCCTGAGCTCACTTCTCTTTGTAAAGTCCACCTCTCATTAATTGTTCACCAATCAGAGTTGATTGCATCTGTTGGAATTTCATCCAAAGGCATATAAACTTCAAGAAGGAGCCATGCTTCCTCTTTGATTGTTGAGAGGACAATGAAACCTTTTTGCCAATCATTTGCTGGCTGTGATTGATAAAACTGATTATAATTTACCCTAAAACTTTTGTCTCTCAAAATTATTTTTACTCATCAAAATAGTCTGCCTGGACTAGCCCATTACATAAGAGAGAGGCAACATGGCCTAATGGAAAGAATCAGATGATTTGGGTTCAAGCCCCAGCTTCCATTTTTACTGGTTGTGTGATTTGGACAAATTATTCCACCTTTCTAAACCCCAATTTACTCATCCATAAAGTAGGTATAATACCTTCAGTATTCAGCTTATTGAAAGAAAAAATGCTATATAAATGTCAGTTATTATTGCAAAAGTGTGTCACATGTGTCTTATCTCCTCGACTAAATTATAAGCTCCCTAAGGAGGATAAGCCTTTGTTTTCCCCAGAGTTCCTAGTACTGAACTCTGCACAAGGGGAGACTTCATATATATATTGGACTGAAAAAGTTCCAGCAACTTAGTGTGAGACATTGGCATAATTAGGCATTGGAGCGAGTAATAATCAGCTCATCTTGTACCAACTGAATATCAAGGATGATCTATCAATCAAAAAGAATTTATTAAGCACCTACTATGTGGCAGGCCTGGTGAATTTAAACACAAAAATGAAAAAGTCCCTGTCATCAAATTTACATCCCATTTGGGGAAACAACCCATATACATATGAGTATATACAAAATTCACCTTCCCTGATCATCAGAGTCCCTCTGACTTTCAAGGAAAATCCTCAAATATCCTCACGGACTAATCATCATGGCCACTAGGACTGAGGATAAGAGGAAGTCACCAACAGTTATAGAAACCTAATAATCACAAAGGTAGGACCAGGGTTTGGGCATCTCAAATGCCAGACTGCCGCTTTAGAACTTGGGAATCCCACTCTCTTCTGTCCAGTCTCATAGAATGCATAGGACCTGGGCTTCTTTCATAGCCAGAATTATAAAATAGAAAGAGGACTGAGATGGAAGTCAGGAAACTCAGGGTTCCATTTCCAGGTTCCTAGATAATGAGCTGTGTGACCTTGGGTAAATCACTATCCTTCTCTGGGCCAAGGTTTCCCCTCCTGTAAAATGAGGAGGCTGGATTAGATGTCTTTTGAGGTTTCTTTCCGTGCAAAGAATGTATAATTATATATCATGGTCATTCTTGACTCCAAGTCTTTGCTCATGCCACTGCCCCTGAATGACACTGACCTACCTTCACTACCTATCCAAATCCTTCTCCTACTCAAAGTCCACCTTCTCTGCGAAGTTTTGCTCCCCCTTCTCTGAACTCTCAAAATGATTATTGTGAGTACCTCTCATTTTGGTATTATACTCTGCCACCTATTGTTACTTGTTTCATATGTTTTTATGTTGTCTCTTTAATTAGACTTGAAGTCAAGAAGTCAAAAAATATGTAAGTGCCTACTGTGTACCAGGAATTGTGCTAAGCCATGGAAACAGAAAGAAAGGCAAAAATAGTACCTGCCCTTAAGGAATTCACAATTTAACAGGGGAGGCAACATGCAAACAATCTTGTACAAATAAGATACATACAGAAAACACAGGGATAATCTTAGAGAGAAGGCAGGCAATAGCATCAAAGGAAACCAAGAAAGATATCTTATAGAAAGTAGGATTGTAGCTGAGATTTGAAGGAAATCAGGAAATTCCTAAGGCAGAGATGAGGACAGAGAGAATTCCAAGCATAGAGACTAACTAGTGAAAACACATGGTTGGAATTGGAGTGTCTTGTGTGAGAAATAGCAAGGATGCCAGACTCACTGGATTGAAGAGTACATAGAGGGGAATAAGGCATAAGAAGACTGGAAAGGTAGGAAGAGATCAAGTTATGAAAAACTTTAAAAGCCCAAAAGAGGATTATATATTTGATCCTGGAAGCAATAGGGAGCTATGGATTTTTTTTTTAAATAGAGGAATGGCAAGGTTAGACCTGTACTTTAGGAGATCATTTTGAAGCTGAAAGAAAGATAAACTAAGGGGCAGCTAGGTGGCGTAGTGGATAGAGCTCCAGCCTTGGAGTCAGGAGAACCTGAGTTCAAATCTGACCTCAGACACTTGACATTTACTAGCTGTGTGACCCTGGGCAAGTTCACTTAACCCCAATTGCCTCACCAAAAAGAAAAAAAAAAAGGATGAACTAGAATGAGTAGAGACATGTGGTAAAAAGGTCAATCAAAAGACCATTGCAATAACCCAGAGGCCTGGGGGACACCTACCATTATCAGGAGTGACCTGGGTGAAGATCTTGCAAAGGAAACTTAGGACAGAGTGGTGCCACAGAAACCTAGAGAAAAGAGCATCAAGAAAAGAGTGATCAACAGTGCCAAAGGCTGTAGGGAGGTCAAGAAGGATGAGGATTGAGAAAGTCATCAGATTTGACAATTAAGAGATCATTGGTAACTTTGGAGAGAAAAGTTTCAGTGGAATGATCAGGTTAGCAGTCATCCTGAAGAGAGTTAAAAGAGTGAGAGAAAAAGAAGTGGAAGCATTAACTGTAGATAGCTTTCTCTTTTTTACTTTTCATAATAGATTCTGCTCCATCCCCTTACTTTAACTCTAAATGGTATTGTTGTTCATCCTTCATTTTTTTTTTTGGTGAGGCAATTGGGGTTAAGTGACTATCATCCTTCATTTTTGAAGAGGACCAATGACATCATGGGGTGATGTCTTCACTTGCACATGAATTGGATTTAAGTGAGGCAGAGGTGCACAGTCTTCAGCCTCAAACTTTTTTCTAGAGTCACCAAAGTTCAGTGGCAGGACAAAAGTCAGGATGACTGTTGATGACCTGGTATGCACTGGATAACCTTGACATCTTTGTTGTCTGGTCAAGTTCTAAGCTCTCCACAGAAGCTACTTCAATTGCCTGCTGGATGTTGGAACAAATCATTCTGATTCACCCATTCTGCCAGGAGAAGTCTTCACATGCTTGTGGTAGACATCCCCCTAATTCACCAATGGGTTTGTGGCCTGTTGGTTACCCTCAAACTGGTTTTAGCTCATTGGCTGAGATGATTTTACTGGGATGTGGCCACTGCACATGCTACAGTTTCTTGGAGCCACAAGTGAGAGTTGGGTGACAGATGGACATCAAAGGTGGATAAGCAACCCTGAAAAGGGCTTGGCAGTCCTCACACCAGAGGAGCTAGTCCTCCCTGTTTAAAACTGTTTCTTTTTAGAAGAGATACTATTAAACAACACATTATTGAATTCTGGTTTCTAATCTATTCTGCTATCCTCTGCCATTTCATTCACATTCATGGTTATGATTGCTCTTATCTCCCTCAGTCTTACTCTCATACTCCCCCCCTCTTTTTTTTACCCTGTTCTCTCTTTATGATTCTGCTTTCTTTCTGACCACAACCTCCCTTAATCTACCAACCCACTTATTCTCCCCCCCTTCTCTTAAACACTTTCCCTTCTATTTCCCTATTGAATAAAATGAGTTTCTGTACCCAACTGTGAGCATATATTTATTCTTCCCTCCTTGAATCAGTGTATATGACAGTGAGGTTCAAGTGTTGACCACTCCCTTCTACTACCTTCTCCATTGTATAAACTCTTCCTTGCACATCACATTTATATGGGATAATTTTCCTCATTCTTCCTCTCCCTTCTCCCCCTCTTACAGTATATTACTCTTCCCCACCCTTCTATTCTTCTTTTGAGATCATCCAAATTTAATAGAATCATACCTAAGCCTTCTGTGTAATTACATTCCCTCTAAAGCCCCCGATGATAAAGTGCTGAGGGTTTACATGTATCATTTCCTCATATAAGAATGGAAATAGTTTAACCCTGTTTAGTGTCTTATGATTTCTCACTCATATTTGTCCTTTTATACTTCTCTTAAATCCTGTGTTAGAATGTCAGCTTTTCTATTCAGTAATGGTCTTTTCATCAGGAATGTTTGAAAGACCTCTATTTCATTAAATGACCATTTTTCTCCCCATTGGATTATATTTGTTGGATAGGGTTTTCTTGGTTGTAACCCTAGATCCTTTGCCTTCCAGAATATCATATTCCAAGCCCTCTTTTCTGTATAGTTGTGGCTTCTATATCTTGTGTGATTCTGACTATGTCTCCATGGCACTTGAATTCTTTTTTTCTGGCTACTTGACATAATTTCTCTTTGACTTGGAAGCTCCAAATTTTGACTATAATATTCATGGGAGTTTTTGTTTTGGGGTTTCTTTTAGGAGGTGACTGGTGGATTCTTTCAATTTCTACTTTGCCCTCTGATTTGAGGATATCTATGCAGTTTTTCTTATAATTTCTTGAAAAATTATGTCTAGGCTCTTTTTGTATATGCATTTCAGGTAGTTCAATGATTTTATGTTTTTAATTTTAAAATTATTTTACTTTGCTTATAGGGGCAGCTAGGTGGCATAGTAGATAGAGTGCTGGCCCTGGAGTCAGGATGACTTGAGTTCAAATCTGGCTTTAAACACTTACTACCTGTGTGAGCCTGGACAGGTCACTTAACCCTGCTTGCCTCAGTTTCCTCATCTGTAAAATGAGCTGGAGAAAGAAATGGAAAACCACTCCAGTATCTTTGTCAAGAAAACCCCAAATGGGATCATGAAGAGTTAGACACAACAAATCAACTAAGCAACAACAAGAACAACAGCAACAACTCTTCTTATACTACAGTTACACTGGAATCAGCAGAATTTCTTCCATAATGGAGATAAAAGTTTTCTTCCACAGGACTGAGACTAACCATGCAAGGAAAAAGAAATATGTGAAGCTATTTACACAAGACCATGAATTGAAACACCATGGTGACAAAAGCAGAGGTTGAAAGTGGGTGAAAATGATATGTAGGAGTCAGGCTACATCTCAGCATGAATCACTGCTATTTTCAAAGGAATGTTTCTGAAATATGATTAGAAGATAGAACAGCACAACTCTGCTTACATACAGAGAATAATAGAGGGGGGAAATATTAATAGGTCACAGTTTTACAGGTTCCTAGGCAGGTCAATTACCACTAAATAGTGGTAGGTTCTATAAATGATTAATTATAATCATGATCTCTCTAAATAATCCCAATAACAAATATCAACTAGTGGAACTCTTAGACTTAGACCATAACAAATAGCCATATTACATAAAGAACCTGGTCACCATGTATTATCAGAAAATCACAAGACTGAGATCTCAAAGACTATAGGATGGGAAGGGCTATTTGTTGGCATTTTTTTTTAATTTGGTTAGGCAGTGGGGTTAAGTGACTTGCCCAGGGTCACACAACTAGTGTCAACTGTCTGAGGACAGATTTGAACTTGGGTCCTCCTGACTCCAAGGCTGGATCTCTATCCACTGAGTCACCTAGCTGCCCCAGAAGGGCTATTTGAGCAGAAAACTTTCATCCTTCTCTTCAGCCAGCAGGTTAGCAGGCCCAACACTTCTCCAGCTACTTTCTGGAGCTCCAATTCCCCTGTTTTCTCTTTGAAAACCCTTTTCTCCTGTATTGTCTTTAACCTGTCAAATTCTCCATGCTCTTGTTCATCCAGTTCTGTGATGATGAAAGCAAATGTACCCTCAATGTAGGGAATGATCACATGCTCAATGGCATTCACTCACCTATTTATTATTTTAATGGCTTCACCCAGTGTAACAAATGATGTCTGTAGTGAATGCTAGCTCCACCAATAGCTACTCTGGTTTGGCATAGTTCCTCTTCAGCTTAGACAGTTATCCCCCACCTTTGGCCAAACCAGTCAATCCATAACTATCAGCTTCTTCTTGAAAATGTTCAAATATTGGCAAGGTGATACTTACTATATTATATTTCTTAGCCCTGATAATCACTTCAGCTTTGTTCATATTTTGAATACAGTAGTACTTAAGATGCCAGCTGTGTATTTGACCTCAGCAAGTGAAAAAAGCAGCTTCTCATATAATTTCATCCATTAGTATTTTGGCCTTAATGATCTTCTGTAAGATCTGCTGAACCTGAAAAGTCAAGGCATCAGATTTTTTCTTTAGGAGGTATTGGTCTGTCTGCTTCTTTAAATAAAGCCTTCATAATGGTCTGTGCCATTCTTGAAAGGAATATCTCCATTCAGTTTTTGCCATACATGCTGGCAGTCTCTGTCTGGTGGAGGCAGCTTGGTCAGCTGGTCTATTATTTCTGGCTTTAAAACTACCATTCACTGATGCTCACTTCCTCCTCCTCCTCCTCCAATCCTACTCCAGTAATTTAAAATTACCTCTTACTGATCTATATTCTGATTCAAGTGTTTTTCCTATGAATTATTTCAAATTTTCTTTTTGGTCTTTTGCTTTTGTTTTATTATTTCTTGAAGTCTCATAGAGTTATTAGCTTCCATTTGGCCAATTCTAATTTTCAAGGAATTATTTTCTTCAGTAAGGTTTTGTACCCCCTTTACCAAGCTGCTAATTTTCTTTTCATATCTTTCTCCCATAGCTCTCATTTGTTTTTTTAAATAATTTTTAATAGAGAACTGAGTCAAATTTATAGGAATATGAGTCATTCCCCAATGGAATGGTCAAAATGGTCAAAGGACATGAATATATGAATAGGCAGTTTACAGAAGAAAAAATAAAAGCTATCTATAGTCATATAAAAATGCTCTAAATCACTATTGATTAGAGAAATGCAAATTAAAACAACTCTGAGATACCACCTATCAGACTGGCCAGTATGACAGAAAAGGAAAATGACAAATACTGGAGAGGATGTGGGGGGGGGAACATTGTTGGTGGAGTTGTGAACTGATTCAACCATTCTGAAGAGCAATTTGGAACTGAGCCCAGAGGGCCATAAAACTATGCATACCCTTTGACCCAGCAATACCACTACTAGGTCTGTATCCTAAAGAGATTTAAAAAAAAAAAAGGAAAAGGACTTATATGTACAAAAATATTTATAGCAGCTCTTTTTATGGTGAGTGGCAAAGATTTGGAAATTGAGGGGATACCCATCAATTGGGGAATGGCTGAACAAGTTGTGGTATACAATTGTGATGGAATATTATTGTGCTATAAAAAATGATGAGCAGGATGCTTTCAGAAAAACCTTGGAAGACTTACATGAACTGATGCAAAGTGAAATGAACAGAACCAGGAGAATATTGTGCATAGTAACAGTAATATTGTAGGATGATCAACTTTGAATGACTTAATTATATTCAGCAATTCAATGATCCAAGACAATTCTAAAGGACTTGTGATGAAAAATGGTATTCACCTCCAGAAAAAGAACTAATGGAGTCTGATTACAGATTGAAGCATGCTTTTTTTTTTTTTTGCTTTCTTTATTATTCTTGGTCGTTGTTGTCGGGTTGTTTTATTTTTTTGTCTGTGTTTTCTTTTGCAATGTGGCTAATATGGACATGTTTTACATGAGTGCATATATACATACACACACATACACACACATATAATCTCTATCAATTTGCTTGTTTTCTCAAGGAAGGAAAGGAGAGGGAGAAATTTTGGAATTCAAAAAAATTTTAAATGAATATTAAACATTTTTATTTACATATAATTGAGGAAAAAATAAAAATTAAATGTAGAGAGAAAAATAAAATAATCTTTAGCTTCTTTTGAACTCTTCTGGGAATTCTTGTTGAGCTTTTGTCCAATCTGAATTTTTTCTTTGTGGTTTTGCTTGTAGATATGTTCAAGTCATTGCTTTCTTCTGTGTTTAAGTCTTGAGCTTCCCTGTCTCTATAGTAGTTCTGTATGCTCAGATTCTTTTTTTACTTACTCATTCTTCTAGCCTACTTCTTGATTTGGACTTCATATTAGTATTGGGCTCTGTCTACTTTGGGATGGGGTTGGAGAGGGAATGTGTGGCCTCAGGTTTTGTTCTTTTATGTCCTTCTGCTTCTTTCACAGCTTTGTCTTGGGGTTTGCATGTGTTCAGTGCTCCCAAAATGGAGATCTGGGGAGAAATCTATTCATTGCCCTCCAGATCTGATCTCTGCAAATTGGGTTTATTGGCTTGTGTAATTGAGTTTCAGTAGACTGCTGCTGGATTCAGTCACTGTTAGCTCACTGGGAAGTTCTGCAGGTTCATAGCAACTGAACTGCTGGCTCCTCTTTGGTCTTGGTCTCCTGATCTGCTTATACTACTTCAGGCATATGCACTGGGCTAAAAATTAGAACTAAGTCTCTCCTAGGCTCAGATTGACCCAGCTAAATTTCTGGAACTCTCCTAGGCTCAGTACTAGGTCTCACACTCACTTGTGACTGCTCCTCTCTCTACTGGATCTGTAACCCTGAACTGGATAATGGATAACAGAGCTACCAGATGATATCCATTGTTGCTCCCAGCATTAGTTTAGGGGTCCCCTGGGTTTTCTGTGCCAATGTGCTTCCTGCCCTGATGTCTCAGCTCCCTTTTCATCTCTGAACATGAATGCTCTCCTCCTCCTCAATTTCTGCTGTGACTTCTGGCCAACTCCTGCCCTAACATCAGCACAGGTGTTTATCTTCCTAAGCTGCCCTTGGCTGAGAAAAAAAAATGATTCACTGTGTCTTTTTCTTGGCTTTCCCATTTAAAATCCAGTCTAGTGTGCTTTCTAGGTTGTTGCATTTTCTAGGAGGAGGCATGCTGAGGAATAAAGCAAAAATGTTTTCTCTCACTCTGATATCTTGATTCTGCCCTCTATAAACAGCTTTCTCGAGAATTTTAGCCCCCAAAAGGAGGAGAGGTATGGTACAATAGCTAGCAGGGATAGATGGATCAAGTGAAGATTTTTTGAGGATTGTGTAGACATGGACATATTTTTAGGTAGTAAGGAATCAGCCAGTAGACAGAAAGAGACTGAAGGGATCAGAGAGGGGGCAATCTTCTGGAGAAGATGGGATGGAACGGGATCACTTGTACATGCAGAAAGGTTTGCCTTAGCCAGAAGAAAGGCTGACTCATCATGTGAGACAAGAGTGAAGGAGGAAATAGTGGGGGAAGGCATCTGAGTGATGTAAGATGAAGAGGAAAGAAGAAGAAGCTCTCAGGAAAAAGCTCCATTTTTTTAAAAAGTAAAATATGAGGCAAGGTTCTCAGATGAGAGGGTGGGGGGAGCCATGGGAGCTTTGAGGAGGGATGAAAAGATTTGGAAAGGTTGTTATGGTGAGTGGGATAGTAAGTGGATCAGGGAGGGGAAAAGGATTGCCTTGCCGTAGTGAGGGCCCAATTGAGATTATCTAACAAAATCTGTAGTGGACCCGGTCACCATAGCTTTGTGATTTTCTTCAGCTTGGTTCAGCAGCAGGTAAATAGGTACAAAGGCGGAGGAAGGTGGGAATATGCCAAGGCTGGAGCTTGGTGAGGCAAGATCAGCGACAGGACAATGAAGCAGTTGACTCAAGTATCTTACATATATTCCCTTCTCTTCCTCCACCCCCACCCCCACACCCATCCCCATAATTGTTTAGTCTAGATTCATAGCACAGAGTACATCAAATCTTGGTGAATGAATAAATGAACTATTTGTGTGCTGCAAGGCTGGGCACTGTATAGGGCAAGTTAGACAAATCCTTGCCCTCTAAGTGCTGATGTTCTAAATCTTTAGGCATTAGAATGCAATCCCAATGAAATTTTTATAAATCCTTGAAAGTGTTCACTTTGTTCCCCAACTTGAAATGCAGACATTCCATCTTCCTTCCCTCCCATTTATCTCCATTCCTCACTCATCAATTACAAGCACATTCATTTGCCCAGCAGAAGCTACCCAAGAAATTAGATAAAATTGATCCACTGCAATTTATTCACTGTTTTCCCAAGAAATAACATCCCACCCATGTTTTATTCATGTAGACGCCATGCTCTCACTTTTATCTCTATCTCTCAGTAACGTTTTCAATTTACTCAATTTACAGCTTTGAGACACCCTTGGGCTGAGTGTGAGGGGAGGCCAACCCTGAATGGTCTGCAGCTCAGCTCAGCTTTAAATTGTCTCAGCGATGTTGTCTCTGCCAGGCAGATGCTCTGAAGCGAAACCAAAGGTGATTCCAGTAAGATCTAGCTGTCTCTGGTCTCAGGGAGAAAGGTTTCTGGGGGCAGTGGAAAGAGAAGACAGAGAGAGATATAATGAAGGCGCCAATGCTCTGGAGGGAAGATGAGCTCTGGGAGATGAGGTCCCTGCTGAATTTGGAGAAAGCTCAGAGAGCTGCTAATGTTTACAGAAGGAAGCAGGGGTAGACTTTTCTGTGACCATTAAGGTCGCCTGTTAGGGAGATAGATGTCTTCTAAGGCCAGGTTCAGGCAGATTTCTGTTCTCCTCATGGCTGTACGGCATCCCCAAAGAAAGGTTAAGCTTTTCAAAACCTGAAAAAGGATATTTTTGAGTCTTCTGTGTCTCCATTAGAGGAGAATAGATGACCGCCAGTGGACATCTTGCTGTGTTAGGGGGTATTGCTTTAAAAAAAAAGTTTGTTTTTTTTTCCCACCAGCCACAGATCCAGCTGTGTTCATGTTGACAAGCACATCTCTGTAATGGGAGCTAACTCTAAACTAGTCAGCTATGAAGATGCTGATTACCAAGCTCTTAGCAACTCCCCCTCCCTCTCCTATTTTTCCTCCTCTTCCTCTCTTTAGGTCATTTTATTGCTTAATTGCACATCCATGAAAGGGTTAACTGGAAAAAGCGAAAGAGGAAAGAGTCTAATCCCCAAGACTGTTCTCCTTGTGTTCCTGCACATTCCTGGTGGGGAAGGTGAATGGTGCAAGTTAAATGAGCCTGGAGAATTCTCTGTGATAATTCTCTGTCCACCAAAGGCACTGATAACAGGAAAACTCCTCTCCCTGCTGGCAATCTCCTGATCAGCTTAAGCAACAGTTTAACAACATGGGAACATTTAGAGATGGGCCTTCCTGGACTGAATGACTTCCAAAGTTTTTTCTGAGGTTTAGGATTTTATGGGAGCTGAGAAATGACTAACACAAGTATTCAGAGATAGATAATGGAGAAAACTGTATTATAGTTTGTGTAGCCCCAAATGTAGCTCCCTTAGGGCTCTACTTCTCAACTCACACTCTCACTCCTAAGTTTAACTCCTCAAAGGACAGCTTCTACCCTTCGGTTCTCAGATAATCTGGGTTGTCATTCCTATACCTAAAATTCACAAGTCCCCACTGGTGAGGTTACCAAATCAGCCAGTAGACATAATAATCTCAAAGCAAAAATATTTACTGAGATAGCATATTAAGAACAGTAGCCACAATGCATATCTCCCCTCCATAAACATGGGGATACTTTCCCCCAAAATACCCATAGCATCACTGGGAAGTGTGGGTCCATATTTAGAACACATTTGTATTTAGAAATACATGGAAAAACCAAACATGGCCAAGGTTCCTGAGCTCAAGAGATGCACCAGTCTCAGCCTTTTCAGTAGCAGGGATAACAGTTGTGTGTCACCATAGTCGGACAAGGACAGAAATTTTAAAAACAAAACAAAACCTTCCCTAGATTGCTGTGGCCACTTTTTCCAGTACTAGGTGCACTTTCACTCAATCCTCCAGGCTCACTGGTCAAGATAGAGAATTGGAATACTACTTGCTCCTCATTGCTGCTTCCAGGTTCTCTCCCACCTCCATCACTCAGCAACCTATCTCCCTTTGGGTTTCATGCTATTCATATCTACCACCCAAGAAAAATCCTGGTAGCTGTTGTCTACAGATCCTGAGTTCACTCTTCTTCCTCTTCCTCAATGAATTCAGTATGTGGCTCACAGTTTTTCCTTCTCCCCAAATCCTGCTCTAATCTAAGGGACTTCAACATACGTATTGACTCTCTTTCAAATACTTTAACTGCTCAGTCTCTCAACTTACTTTCTACGAGCTACTCTTCCACCTCACCTCAATCACACACAAAAAGGGTCATACTCTTGATCATCATCCACAAGCGTATTACCTCTACGTTCAAAAAAATCCCCTTATCTGACCATAATCTCTAAGCTTTGCACCTGTTCCTTTGCATTCCCTTACAAAACCCTACTCTGTTTCTGCAGCATAACCTCCAACCCCTTGACCCGTCAATTCTTTCCCAAGCCATCTCTCCTGCACTAGCCATCCTCTCCTTTTCTTTTGATCTTGACCCCTTGGTAAACCAATTCAATTCTACACTGTCCTCTCTTGAATCCCTAGCATCCTCATCATATTGCCAATTACGGAGAACCAAGCTTCAGCTTTAGATCACTCCCACCATTTGCCACCTACAATCCCACACACATGCTGCTGAACAAATGTGGAGAAAATTGTGCAGCTGTTCTGCCTGGGAACACTACAAATTTATGTTATACAACATTAACTGGACTCTCACTGCTGATAGGCAATTGTATTAGACTTCCTTCAGCAACTCACTATTCCATTCTCCACAGCAGCTCTTCTAAAACTTTTCATCCCTCCCCAAACTTTCCATAGTTCTCCCTGCCCCCACTTTCTCAGCTGAGAATTTTGCCTCACATTAAAAAGAAAAAAAAGGGAGACCATTCACTGTGAAATTCTTGTTCTCTCTTCTTCCTTACTTCCTATCACTCAGGTTCCTTTTGCTACTATCTCCTCCTTGACCTCTGTCTCACATGATGAAGTGGTTTTATAGCTTACCAAAGCTAACCCCTCTATTTGTTCAAGCAATCTCACTCCATCCTCTCTCCTCCAGCAGATTGCCCCCTCTGTTACCCTGACTCTTACACTTATTTTCAATCTCTCCCTCTCTACTGGTTCATTCCCTACTGCCTACAAAACATGCCCATGTCCCCATCCTCAAAAAACCTTCACTTTGAGCAGAGCCAAGACGGTGGAGAAAAGGCAGCAACTTGCCTGAGCTCTCCCCCAAATCCCTCTGAATACCTTGAAATAATGTCATAAAACAATTCCTGGAGCAGCAAAACCCACAAAAGGATGGGGTGAAATAATTTTCCAGCCAAAGATAACTTAGAAAATCAGCAGGAAAGGTATGTTGCACTTGGGTGAGAATGAAGACAGTTCAGCACAGGCTGTGACAGCACAGACCCAGCCTCAGTAAAGACCTCAGTAAACCAGAAGCAGGCATTGGGAGCCACTGAATTAGCAGCAGCAGCAGCTGATTCCAGAGCTCTCAGTCCACAGAGGGTGTTAAACAACTGGTCAGAAGGAGATTACAAGGGTCTCTTTACTAACACTGAGGCAGAACTCTGTTGCTTTGCCCATACTTGGATCTGGGTAGCAATCCTGGGTGGCAGTCCCAAGGCAAGAAGAAGCATTAACATAGCAGAGCTTGTGGCCACAGTGGAGCAAGGACCTTTGTCACAGTTCCAGGGTAGAAAAGAGTGTCTATGGTAGCTCATAGACCAGAGCACAGACCAGAAGAGTAGTAAACAAACCTCTCCTTAGATCATACCACTTTGGAGAAATTGAAAACTTGTAGGTCCCTAGAAGTATCTCTGAAAACAGCTGCACAAAACCCCTGAAACTTGGGACAGTGTATCCTCCACCCTGGAAGCAGAGCCCTACTTCAACAAAGAGTTAAAAATCAGGTAATAAGCTAGGAAAATGAGCAAACAACAGAAAAAATTCAGACCCTAGAAAGTTACTATGGTGACAAGGAAGCTCAAAACACACACTCAAAAGAAGATAACAAAGTCAAAGCTCCTACATCCAAAGTCTCCAAGAAAAATA
>NW_020954571.1:24789757-24789967 GCF_900497805.2 Vombatus ursinus | reverse complement strand
GGAATTGGTCTCAAGGCATGGAAGAGCTCAAAAAAGATTTTAAAAATTAAGTAGAACAGTTAGAGGAAAAATTGGGAAGAGAAATGAGAATGATGCAAGAAAATCATGAAAAATGAATCAACAGCTTAGTAAAGGAAACGCAAAAAAATATATACTGAAGAAAATAACACCTTAAAAAACAGACTAGGCCAAATGATAAAAGAGGTACAA
>NW_020954571.1:24783969-24789705 GCF_900497805.2 Vombatus ursinus | reverse complement strand
ACAATGAGAAGAATGTCTTAAAAAAGAGAAATGGTCAAATGGAAAAAGAGGCACAAAAATTCACCGAAGGAAAAAAACTCCTTAAAAAGTAGAATTGGCCAAATGGAAAAAAGGTACAAAAGCTCACTGAAGAAAATAATTCCTTAAAAATTATAATTGAGCAAATGGAAGCTAATGACTTTATGAGAAATCAAAAAACCACAAAACAAAACCAAAAGAATGAAAAAATAGAGAACAATGTGAAATATCTCATTGGATAAACAACTGACCTGGAAATAATCCAGGAGAGATAATTTTAAAATTATTGGACTACCTGAAAGCCATGATCAAAAAAAGAGCATAGACATTATCTTTCAAGAAACTATCAAGGAAAACTGTCCTGATATTCTAGAACCAGAAAGTAAAATAGAAATAGAAAGAATCCACTGATCACCTCCAGAGAGAGATCCCCAAATGAAAATTTCCAGGAATATTACAGTCAAATTCCAGAGCTCTTGGGTCAAGGAGAAAATATTGAAAGTAGCCAGAAAGAAACAATTCAAGTACTGTGAAGCCACAATCAGGATAACACAAGATTTAGCAGCTTCTACATCAAAGAATCAGAGGGCTCTGAATATGATATTCCATAGGGCAAAGGAGCTAGGATTACAACCAAGAATCACCTACCCAGCAAAACTGAGTAGAGTCCTTCAGAGCGAAAAGTGGACATTTAATGAAATAGAGGATTTTCAAGCATTCTTGATGAAAAGACCAGAGCTGAATAGAAAATTTGACCTTCAAATATAAAACTCAAGAGAAGCATAAAAAGGTAAATAGGAAAGGGAAATCATAAGGGATTTAATAAATGTTAAACTGTTCACATTCATCCATGGGAAGGAAATGTTTTGCATGACTACACATGTAGAACCTACATCAAATTGCTTGCCTTCTCAATGGGGGAGGGGGGAGAGAGAGAGGAAGGGAGAGAATTAGGAATTCAAAGTTTTAAAAACAAATGTTAGAAATTGTTTCTACGTGTAACTGGGGAAAAATAAAATGCTAATTACATTTTTAAAAATACAAGACCAAAAAAACCTCCTTATCAGCCCCCTGGAGTCAGAAGGACCTGAGTTCAAATCCTCAGACACATAACACTTACTTGCTGTGTGACTCTGGGCAAGTCACTTAACCCTCAATGGCCTCACCAAAAAGCAAAAGGAAAAAAAGAAAAAAAACCCTTCACTTTATCTTTCTATGCCCACCATCTTCCTTTATTTCTTCTGCCCTCTGTGGCTAACCTCCTTTAAAAGGCCATCTACAATAGGTACCTCTACTTTCTCTCTCATTCTCTTAATTCTGGCTTCTGATCTCATCATTCTACTGCTCTCTCCAAAGTTACTAATGATCTCTTAGTTGCCAAATCCAATGGTCTTTTCTCAAGCTTCATTTTTCTTGACTTCTCTGCAGCTTTTGACAATGTTGGTCATTCGCTCCTCCTTGATATTCTCTTCTCTCTAGGTTTTCTGGACATTACCCTCAGCTGGATCTCCTCCTACCCATCTGACTGTTTCTTCTCTGTCTCCTTTGCTGGATTCTCCTTCAGATCACACCCTCCCACAGTAGGTATCTCTCAGGGTTCTGTTCTCTTCTCCCTTAATGCCACTTCCCTTGGTGATCTCATCAGTTCCCATGGATTTAATTACTGTCTCTATGCTGATGATTCTCAAATCTACCTTTCCTGCCCCAAACTCTCTGCTGACCTCCAATCTCATATTTTCAATTGCCTTTCAGACATCTAGAACTGGATGTCCAGTAGACATCTAAAACTCAGTATGTCCAGAACCAAACTCATAATCTTTTCCCCTAAACCGTTTCCTTCTCCTACCTTCCCTATTATTGTAGAGAGCAACAGCATCCTCCCAGTCCTTCAGGCTTGCAATTATCCTTGACTCCTCACTATCCCCCACCTCCCATATCCAATCTTTGTCAAGGCCTGTCAATTTCACCTTTGCACATCTCTTGTATATGCCCCCTTCTCCTGACACTGCCACCACCCTAGTGCAGGTCCTCAGCACCTCACGCCTGGATTATTGCAATAGCCTGCTGGTGGGTCTGCCTGTCTCAAGTTTCTCCCCTTCCAATCCATCCTCCATTCACCCACTAAAGTGATTTTCCTAAAGCACAATTCATTTCACTCCTTGCCCCTATTCAACGAACTCCAATGGCTCCCTATCCCCTCCAGGTGATACAAAATACAAAATACTCTGCTTAGCATTCAAAGTCCTTCACAACATAGCCTGCTCCCACCTTTCCAGTCTTCTTATACCTTACTAACATACACATACTCTTCAATCTAGTGATACTGGACCCCTGAATGATCCATAAAAAAAAATATTCCATCTCTTGACTCCACAAATTCTCTTTGGCTGTCCCCCATGCTTGGAACTCTCTCTTTCACTCTGACTACTGACCTCCAGGGCTTCTTTTAAGTCCTAACAAAAATCCCATCTTCTACAGAAAGCCTTTCCCAGTCAACCCCTCTTAATTCTAGTGTCTTCCCTTTGTTAATTATTGCTTATTTATCCTATATATAGTTTGCTTTGTATACATTTGTTTGCACTTTGTCTCCTCCATTAGATTGTAAATTCCTTGAGGGCAGGGACTATCTTTTCCCTCTTTTTGTACCCCCCCCCCCACATTAAGCACTGTGCCTGGAACAAAGCAAGAGCTTAATAAATGTTTATTGATTGATTGATTTACTGATACTATATGCACAATGCTCCTCAAGAATAATTACATAAAATAGGAAGCTACTTGATAGGGTGAGCTACTCTCTTTCCCAGTCCTTGTCCCCCACCCTTACTGTTGCAACCTCTTTAAGGCGCAGCTAGGTGGAGAAGTGGATAGAGTATTGGCTCTGAAGTCAGGACGACCAGAATTCAAATCTGGCCTCAGACACTTAGTTGCTGTGTGACCCTGGGTATGTCACTTAACCCTGATTGCTTCCCCCCCCCCCAAAAAAAAGAAGCGGCCTTATATAAGTGTCTCAGGAATTATCTCCTCTCTATGAGGTACTGTCTCCTCTTCTACTCCTTTGCCACTAGACCATGCAAAAATTCCTAGTTAAGGCTTACAATATTAGCAGCAGTAGTAATAATTATATAATCACATTGGGTTCTTCTTATCTGCATCTCCTGGCTTCCTTCACTTTTCACCTAAAATCTCTCCTTTTACAATCCTCTTTAATGTTAGTATCTTCCTTCTGAGATTATCTCCAATTTATCAGTACATATTTTGTGCATACATAATTGTTTGCATGTCATCTTCCCCCATTAGACTAAAAGATTCTAAAAGCAGGTACTGCTTTTTGCCCTTTTTTGTATGAACAGCACTTAGCACAATGCCTGGCACATCGTAAGTGGTTAATAAATGTTTGCTTATTGTTTATTTAAGTGACTTGTCCAAGGTCACACAAAGATATAGTGGCAGAGCCAGGTTCTCTGACTTCCCATGCAAAAATCCTTCTGGTATTTTCACAGCAGATCTTTGCATAAGGATTGATGTTACAGTTTTCATCACCTCTTTTCAGTCCTTTTCCCAGCTGATGGCAGCTAGCTATGGATCAGCCATAAGAGCAGTCAATTTGGGGGGGGGGGGTGTGATTTTGAAACTAGAAACTCTCCAGGAGGTAGTGGAAGGCCCGGCTTCAGGAATCATTTACATCACTCAGCAGTGAAGAAGGCAACTTGCTTTCCAACTCAGTTCCCATCATGACACTCTGGATATGAAATATATCCTTAAAACGCTTGTCATATTTTATCTGATGTTTAAAATTGATTTTCTTTTTGGATGACACACAGGATGAACCTGCTGCTTGATGATATCTTTATCAGCAGCAGGCTGTGTGGCAAGACACACAATCTCTCCGTACTTCTCTGAGTACAGCCCCAGAAATCGGAGTGAAGTAGAGCTCCAAGGAAAGACAAGATCTTAATTTGTAGGGGAAAATCTGGAGCTAAAGTGAACCACAGATTGTCAGAATGATCAGGGAATCCTTCTCCCCATCAGCCCATGCTTCCTTCATTACTTTCAATCCCTTAACCCCTCAGCTTTCTAGGCCATCATTCCTGTACTAACCACTTACTCCTCTTTTCCCCATCTTGACCTCTTGGTGAGCCAGTTCAACTCTATATTGTCCTCTTCTCTGGAGTCATATCATCTAATATGCCTTGTCAAGCCTCAACTTTGGATCATTCCCATCATTGAACACCTTCAATCCTACACAGTTGCTGCTGAGCAAAGGTGGAGAAAATTACACAACCATTCTGACTGGGTCCACTACCAATTTATGTTACACAAGCTCAACCGGACCCTCATTGCCAATAGACAACCTTGCTAGATCTTTCCTGTCAACTGACAATCCAAGTCTTCAGAGCTGCTCTTCCAAATCTTTTCATCCCTCCTCCAGCCTTCCATGGTTCCTCTTTCTCCAACACTCTCAGCTGAGAACTTTGCCTCAAATTTTACTGAAAATTTTAGGTCATTCACCAAGAACTCCTTCTCCTCTCTTCCTCATCTCCTGTCACTCAGATGCCTTCTGCCACTATCTCCTCCTTCACCCGGCTCACATGATGTGGTGGCCTGACTCCTTACCAAGGCTAAACCCTCTACCTGCTCAAGTGATCCCATCCCATCCTGCCTCCTCCCACAGATTGCCCCCTCTATCATCCCTATTCTTTCACTTATTTTCAATTGCTCCCTTTCTACTGGTTCATTTTCTACTGCCTATAAAACATACCTATGTCTCCACCCTCAAAAAACCCTCACTTCCATGCCCATCAATGGTTTTCCTTTATCTCTTCTGCCCTCTGTGGCTTGAAAAGGCCTTCTGCAATAGGTACCTCCACTTTCTTTCTTCTCACTCTTAACTCCATATAATCTGGCTTCTGACTTCATCATTCCACTGCTCTCTCCAAAGTTACTAATGATCTCTTAGTTGCCAAATCCAATGGCCTTGTCTCAATCCTCATTCTCCCTGACCTCTTTTGATGCTGTTGATTGCCTTCTTCTCCTTTATACTCTCTTCTCTCTAGGTTTTCTGGACCCCACCCTCTCCTGGTTCTCCTCCTACCCATCTGACTTCTCCTTCTCTGTCTCCTTTGCTGGATCCTCCTCCAGATCTCACCCTCCCACAGTAGGCATCTCTCAGGGTTCTGTCCCAGACCCTCTTCTTTTCTTCCTTTGTACTACTTCCCCTGGTGATCTCATCAGCTCCCATGGATTTAATTACCATCTCTATGCTGATAATTCTCAGATCTACATTTCCTGCCTCAGCTTCTCTGCTGACCTCCAATCTCACATCTCCAAATGCCTTTCAGAAATCTTGAACTGCATGTCCAGTAGACATCTAAAACTCAGTATTTCCAAAATGGAATTCTATCTCATCACTACTTGCTGTCCCTCATGTTGGAAGGTGGATCCATGAACTCCAAAACCTCCATTTAAGGAGGGAGCTCAGCTCAGAAATCTCATTTCTAACCTGGATGTACTATTTTAGGACTTTTCTGACTTCACCATGTCATCCTTGACAGGCACCTTCCCCCTCCCCACTTCTGCCCTTTTAAGCATCTTTTTGTGTGTCTTCCCCAATTAGATTGTAAGTTCCTTAAGAGCAGGGGTTGTCTTTCTTTCCTTCTTTCTTTCTTTTCCTTCATTCCTTCTTTCTTTCTTTCTTTCCTTTCTTCTTTCTTTCTTTCT
>NW_020954571.1:24782953-24783941 GCF_900497805.2 Vombatus ursinus | reverse complement strand
TTTCTTTCTTTCTTTTGTATTTGCATCCCCAGCACTTAGTACAATGCCTGGTACATGGTAGGTGTTTAATAAATGTTTATTGACTATTATTGATGATATATACCTACCTGCCCCAAGTCTCTCTCTGTTTCAATTCATCCTCCAATCAACCACCAAAGTGGTTTTCCTAAAGCACAGGTCCAACCATCTCACCCCAAACTCAATATACTGGTTCCCTATTGCCTCCAGGATCAAGTACAAAATTCTCTGCCATTCAAAACCCTTCATAACCTAGTCTCCCCCCCCGCACATTCCTTACACATCCCTCTGACACATGCTCTTGAATCAAGTGACACTGGCCTTCTTGCTGTTCCACAAACAAAACACTCCATCTCTGAGTTCCTAGCACTTTTTCAGGCTGTCCTCTAGGCCTGGAATGTTCTCTTTCCTCATCTCCTACTGGTTTCCTTCTTCCTTTAAGTTCCAACTAAAACTTCATCTTCTATAGAAAACTTTTGCCAACTCCTCTTCATTCTAGTGCCTTCCCTCTTTTAATTATTTCCTGTTTATCTTGTAGATAGCTTGTTTGTATATATTTGTTTGCTTGTTGCCTCCTCCATTAGATAGTAAGCTCTTTGAGAAAAATGACTATCTTTGCCTCTTTTAGTATCCCCAGCTTAGTATAATGCCTGGCATACAGTAGGCACTTAATAAAGGATTATGGACTAACTCATAAGTTTCTGGCCTTAGAACAGCTACAATTCAATTCAATCCAATTTAGTTTCTAGGGCAGCTATGTGGTGTAGTGGATAGAACGCCAAGCCTAGAATCAGAAACACCTAAGTTTAAATCTGGCCTCAGACCCTTACTAGCTGTGTGACCCTGGGCAAGTCACTTAATCCTGTTTGCCTCAGTTTCATTATCTGTAAAATGGGCTGGAGGAAAAATTGGCAAACCACTCCAGTATCTTTGCCAAGAAAACCCCAAATGGGTCATGAAAAGTTGGACA
>NW_020954571.1:24778457-24782907 GCF_900497805.2 Vombatus ursinus | reverse complement strand
GTCTGAAATGGTTGAACAACAACAAATTTGATTGAACAACAACAAATTTGATTCCTAAGGCATCATGGCATAGTTGATAGAAAGCTGACCTCAGAACCAAGGAGACCTGGGGTCAGGTGCCATTTCAGATACCTACTGCTTATGTGATCTTGTGCAAGTCAATTACCCTCTCAATACTCTAGGGAACTCTCTAAAACTATATATTGCAGGGGTGGGGGGCAACCTGCATTAGGAGAAGAAATTTCTTCCTATGGGAACTCTCTGTACCCATGAAATCATGGGTTCAGAACCCATCCCTACCTCAGCTCCTCTCCTTCCATATAACAATCCAGTCAATAATACTGGAGTGATAGGTGTTAGTACTATATAGAGATGTAATGTTAAGTCTCCTTGGATTTGACTGGCTGGGCCACCATGTCTCTTATACTGGAATGGGACTCCCACTCAACACTAGAACCAACATGTTCTTTCCACTAGTGAATTACCAGTGACCAATATAAAAGATATACCTTCAAAGTGAAAATATAAGGGATTGGTCTCCCTAGTGGGATGAGGCTAATCAGCCCTTTCCCTTCACCCATTTCCTCTCTCTCTTCAGATTTCCTAAAGGGACGTTCTCTGGGCAGTTATGTGAAACCCAAAGATGTCAGCTTTCTTCTTCCCAGAAAGCAATGAGTAATAACTCTGGCTCACTACTGCCCTGAGATATTTGGGCTGGTAGTGACTCAGTGAGAAGCTATTCAGATCCATCTGGGTCTCATTCTCATATTATCTCCTGGATTCCAGGGTAGGGTTAATTTTCTTTTTCCTTCTAAAATCATTATAAATTTTTATGGATCTCGTTTTTTCATTACCTTCATTACACAGAGACAATCCTTGTAATAAAGGATGTGCTGGTAAATGTTTAATAATTGGCTCTCTGGGGGGAAACATTCCACAGTACACACTTTTCAGTTTAGTCTGCTTTATTAATATTTTCTACATTATTTTAAGTCTAGACTTAATCAACAAAAACAATGACAAAAACAATCAACAAAAAGCAAAAACAATCAAACTTTGATTTGTAGCTTTCTGATTTCTGAGGCATAAATATTCACACTGAAAATTTAACAGTGGGAGGGGCAGCTAGGTGGCGCAGTGGATACAGCACCAGCCCTGAAGTCAGGAGGACCTGAGTTCAAATCTGGCCTCAGACACTTACTAGCTGTATGACCCTGGGCAAGTCACTTAACTCTGATTGCCTATAAAAAAAAAAAAGAAAGAAAGTTTAACAGTGAGTAGCCAGTTAGAGCTGGCTCTAGCACACCCCTGCTTGTAACAAAGAATAAACAAGAAAGAGAAATAAAATAAAAGTAGTTCAACAAAACCAACCAACACAACAATTGAGTCTGAAAGTATGTGCTGTGTTCCACAATTGTACCCCTCCACCTCTGCAAAGAAAGGAAAGAGGCATCTTTTCTCATAAACTTGATCATTATACTTACACAGCATTCCATTTCATTTTTCCTTCTCTCCATTTATAATGTTGAAGTCATTGTGCATAGCTTTCCTGGTTCTACTTATTTTTCTCTGCATCAGTTCTCTGCTTCTCTGAATTTTTCAAATTCATAATAACTTATGGTATAATAATATTCTATTACATTCATATGCCACAGTTTGTTTAACCATTTCCCAATCAATGGGCATCTACTCTGTCTCCAATTCTTTGTTAGCATATGAAGTACTGCTATTAATGTTTTCGTGTATATGAGACTTTCCTTTCTTTGATATCCTTGGAGTATATCCCTAGCAAGTGGTATTTCTGGGTCAAAAATATTTTTTAAATCTGGACATTTTAGTCACTTTAAGTATCCAAATTGCTTACCAAAGACATTTGACCAATTTATAGCTTCACCAACAGTGTATTAGTGTGCCTATCTTTCCATGTGTTCTCTTTCCTCATCTTTGCCAATTTGCTGAAATTGGGGTGAAACACTAAAACTTTTCATTTGTATTTCTAGTACTATTAGTGATTTGGAACAATCTTTCGTGTAGTTATTAATCGTTTGCAATTCTTTTGAGAACTGTTTTGTTTTCACATTTCCCTCCCGCCTCTCCTTCCCCTTCCCTCTCTACTTTCCTTCCTTCTCATTCCTTCCTTCCTTCTTCCTTTTTCCTTTCCTTCCTTCTTTCCTTCCTTGTTTCCTTCCTTCCTTCCCTCTTCTTCCTTCCTTCCTTCCTTCCTTCCTTCCTCTTCCTTCCTTCCTTCGTTCCTTCCTTATGTCCTTCCTTCCTTTCTCCCCTCAATGGTGAACTTTTAAGGTCCAGCTCAAATGTTATCTTCTCATTAAACCTTACCCAATTTTTCTAACTGGAATGCATTGCTCCCTCTTCTGCCACGGAGTTTAGGCACTCAATAAATGCTTGTTGAATTAAATTGAATCATAGTACCTCCCTCATGGCACATTCCAATGATTTTAGTATTTGGGTGCATCTTATCTCCCTTATGGAACTGTAAGTTCCAGAAGGCAATAACGTCAATCCATTTTGTATCAGGCTCAGAAGCAAGCACAGAACTGTGAACACCATAAGCATTCAATAAATGTGTGTTGAAGTGAATGGAGTTCGTAATATACCAGATCTGTATAGTTCTATGATTTCTATCCAGAAGCCAAGATGCAAAAGAAAACAAACACTTTTTAAGTGGTAAATGAATAGATTTCATTTGGGAGTTTCTTTCATCAGCCCTCTTCCTATGAATCCTCAGCCCTTTCCAAGAAAGGGAAAGGAACCGATTCATCCTCCCCATGCTCCACATTCACTCAGGAACATAACAAGAGCTAAGGAAAGGAATACCAACTTAGAGGCCATCCTAATTTGAAGTGAAGTTCTTCTTACTTGATTTCATCAGTCAATCAAAAAGAATTTATTAAGCACCTACTATTTGCCCAGCTGGGAAGCATTGTGCTAGGCACACATGAGATACACATGCTAATGGGGATTGCAATAAATAAACAGTGTTTATGCAGGGACATGTGCATACTCTCACTTTCATATCTACTCTTAATGATTCCTTCACCTAAAATGACATAATCACAAGAACTGTGAACAGTTCTTTTTGGCAAAGCTGGGATGGGAGCTGGGAGTGGCAGAAGTCTGCAGTTTAGGCAAGAAACTTTGCCATTTACCTCAGCTTTAACACTGAACAGTTGTTTTGTTTTGTTTTTCCTACCTCACAGTCTTTCTCTTCTCTCCAACTCCTGCCCTCATACTGGAGGACTTCTACATACATATCTATGTTCCCTCAAACATCCTCACCAACCAGTTCCCTACTCATTTCCCACGACCTCTTCCTCCATCCCACCTGAGCCACACACAGTCATACCCACGTTCATGAAATTCCCTTATCTGATCAAAACTGGTGCCATCTCATCTTTCCCTCTGCCTTGTAACTCCAAATTCTTATTATCCTTATTGCAACCTCTAGCCCCTCAATCTATCAGGTCTTTCCCAAGCGGTCACGCCTTCATGGGCTACATTTTCCTGCCTTCCCATCTTGACCTCAGGGTGAACCAGTTCCGCTCTACATTGTCCTCTTCTCTCAACTCTCTAGCCTCCTTATCCTATCTTTGATCTTAACCCTCAGTGTTAGGTCACTCCCATCCTTCACTGCTGTCTTTGCTCCTTCTCACACGTTGCCTGAGAAAAGATAGAGAAAATCACAAAACCATGCTGACTGGGACCACTGGAAATCTGTCATATAATCTCAACTGGGCAAAGCAATCCTTCCCCACTTTTCCAATCCACTCCCTATCCCACTCAACATAGCAGCTTTTCCCAACCTTCTCATAATTCCTCAAACTTTCCATTGCTCCCCCTCTCTCCACCCTCTCAACTGAGAACTTTGTCTCAGATTTTACTCAAAAATTGAGGCTTTTCACCGACAGTTCTCCTCTCCTCATGATCTCACATCACTCAGATGCCTTCCCCCAGAGTCTCTTCCTCCACCTCTGTCTCATAAGAAGAGGTGGTCATTTTCTTTACTATGGCAAACCCCTCGACATGCACAAGTGATCGCATTCCATCCCATCTTCTCCAGCAAATTGTTCTGTTATCTTCATTATCTCACTAATCTTTGATTTCTTCCTTTTTACTGGCTGCTTCTCTACTGCCCACAAACATACCCATTTTTCCTCCATCCTCAAAAAATTTTAACTGGGAGCAGAATCAGGAGAACATTGTACACGGTAACAGCCACATTGTGCGATGACTAATATTGATAGACTTAACCCTTCTCAGCAGTTCAAGGATCTAAGACACCTCCAAAGGCCTCATGATGGAAAATGCTATCCACATTCAAAGAAAGAACTATGGAGTTTGAATGCTGATAGAAGCATACTATTTGCTATTTTTTAAAATTCTGTTGTGTTTTGTTTCCTCTTTCTGTTGGTTCCTCCTATTGGTTCTAATT
>NW_020954571.1:24768066-24778315 GCF_900497805.2 Vombatus ursinus | reverse complement strand
ATTGCTCACTGTCTTGGGGAGGAGGCGGGGAGGGAGAGGGAGAAAAATTTAAAACTCAAAAGCTTATGGAAGTGACTGTTGATAAATCAAAATAAATTAATTAGAAACATTTTTTCACTAGATCTTTCCATCCCCACTGGCTATCATCCCAAATCTCTCCTTCTTTTTTTGGCTGTCTACAATTGATGCCTCCACTTTCCTTTCTCTCACTCTCTGCTTAACTCTTCAGTGTGGCGCTGACCTCATCTTTTAACTGAAACTATGTCCAAAGTTATTAATGGTCTCTTCCTTGACAAATCTAATGGCCTTTTCTCAATCCTCATCCCCTTTGACATTGCAGATCAGCCTCTTCTTGATATTCTTCTCCCTGTGGCACTACTCTATCCTCAGCCTCCTTTGCAGGATCTTCATCCTGGGTCCTCCTCTCTTCTCCCTCTATGCTATTGCCTTTGATCTTGTCCAGACTCAATGGATTCAATTATCATCTCTTTGCAGATGATTCTCTAATCTATTTTGTCCAGCCCTAAACTCTCTCCTAAGCTCTAGTCTCACATCTCCAAGTCTGTTGGACATCTTGAACTGGATGTCCTACAGACATTTTAAATTCAATATGTCTTAAGCTAAACTCATCTTTTTCCCCAAACCCTTTCCTCTTTCAAACTTCCCTATTCTTTTGAGGGCACCACCATCCTCCTGGCCACCCAGGTTTGCAACCTAGGTGCCATTCTCAACTCCTCAATGTCTCTCACCTACCCCCCACCCATATCCATTCTGTTGCCAAATTCCACATTGCCAGCATCTCCAATATATGCCCCTTCTCTTTTCTGTCTGTCACCACCCTGGTGAAAACTCATCACCTCATACCTGAACTACTGCATGGCTTGCTAGTTAATCTTCCTGCCCAATCTCTCTCCTCTCCAGTCCATCCTTGACTCAGCTGATCTCCTGAAAGTACAAGTCTGACCAGGTCATTCCCTGCTATTTAATAAAAAGTAGTGGCTCCCTTTCACCTCCAGGATGAAATATAGAATCCTTTGCTTGGCATTCAAAGCACTTCACAACCTGACCCTCTTCTATCTTTCCAATCTTCCTAAGTCTTACTCACTTTCATGCCACTTTACAATCCAGTGACACTAGCCTCCCTTCTGTTCCTCACAAGACACTCCATCTCCAGGCTCAATACATTTTCAGTGGCTGTCCCCCCCATATTTGGAATTTTCTCCCTCCTCATCACTGCCTGGCTTTCTTGGCTTTCTTGGCTTTCTTCAGGTCCCAGCTAAAATCTCACCTTTTAGAAGAAGACTTTCCTGATCCCCCTTAATGCTAGTGCCTTCCCTGTTGATTATCTCCAATTTATCCTGCATACATCTTATTTATACATAGGGCTTTGTCTTTGTTTTTGTTTCTCGCATATTGTCTCCATTAGTCTATGAGCTCCTTGAAAGCAGGGACTGTTTTTTGTTTCACTTGGTATGTCCAGTGTTTAGCACTGTGCCTGGCATGTGGTAGGCACTTCAGCATTTTTTGATTGACCCTCATAGAATGAGTTGACTAGACACAAATAATTCTGTCCTAGAAGGGTCATGGATTTGGTTCATTTTTCTTAATAACTCTTTTGATAAAAAATATTCACTTGTCCTTCTCAATATTAAATAAAATGGCATTTTAATCACCTTAACCATGTGAATAGAATATTGTAAAGATCAGAAAAGGAAGCAGGCAGGAAGGGGAAGAGAGGATATTATTTTTTAAAAATTCTCTCCAAACAAGCTTTTCAAGGTTCCCAACAACTGGAAACTGGCTCTTCTAATCCACAAAAGAATAGATTTGTGCAACAAATCTGAGATTGGGAGAAAGGTAGTAAGATCCAGACAGAACTTATGACAGGTTTTCAGAAGCAGATGCACCACAAAACTGCTAAAAGGCTCAGCCCCAGGCAGTTTCCAGCAAAGACAATACATCTGAGGCTAGTTTGGCTGGGGAAAGCAGCTCCAGTGCTCCTAGTCTGTAAGAATCCTAAGGATCAGGATGTGAATGGAATGGGAGAAAGAGGTTTACCATACCTCCACCACACTAAACCCATTCTTGATCAGCATTCCTTTTCAATGTCACCCACAAATAACTCTCTGGATGGGGGAGGGAGGTATTTGGAAATTAAGGTGATGGAAAAACAAAAGATAGTCATATAAATGTATATAAGTGTGTGTGTGTGTGTGTGTGTGTGTGTGTGTGTATACACGTATACATTTCACACCCTTAAATAAAGGCAGTAGGTCCGTGATCTCCCAAATCATTTGGGGGGGGAGGGTTAAAAGTTTGTTATCTTTGTTTCATTGTTATCTCCCAGTTACCTACAGCATGCATTATTTTCCTCTGGGAACAACAAATAAAACTAACTATGCTCTGTGGAATTTTTTTCTTCTAGATTTCAGCGTCTCCCCTTTAGATAACTGGAAACACCCGGTGGTGTTGACAAATCATGGGTGGGGAGACGTAGATTTTAGCTCGGCCATACAAAGAAGCTTCTAGTAACCCACGTTCTTTCTTTCTTGTCCCTGAATTCTATCTTCCCCTTAAACCAAAGGATACCAGAAACAGCAATCACAACCCCCTCCACTATCATGCCATAATTGTTCTCACTTTAAATTAAAAGCTGAATTTTCTTTTTCCCCTCACAATCATTCAGGCATCTATTGTTGGCTTGGGGTTTTTAAGTCACTGTCTGCCCCCTTCTGGTAGATAGAGTATTCTCAGGCTACTTAACAGACTTCTTGGACCAGCTCAGTTAACTACAGAACTTGTGAATGAGGCCATTTCTTTTGTCCCCCTAGAACATCCGGGCACACTTGCCCACCTCCAATGGTTCCATGGAATTCAAGAGAAAGAAAGACATCCCTATACTCTTGCAAGCTGTGTATATATAGGCCTCCTTAACTAGGAACTTGAGTAATTAGGCAGTGAATTGAAGTGTAGATAGTAAAGCAAATTCAGGTTTTGGTTTTTTTAAATCACCTTTACCTTTCTGAAAAGGCTTTCTAATCTGTGAGATCTAACTTCTCAAGTTCTTCCCGTTCTTTTGTCTGTGTAGACATAAATTCATTTGTAACCCATAGGGAGAAAGCAGGTCAACGTTAAAGGTTCATCTCCCCCTGGAACTCCAGATACAATGGAAAACAGTGCAGGAATGATCGATCAACCATGATTCCAAAAGACCAATAACTAAAAATGCTACCCATCTCCTGACAGAGAGGCTATGGAATAAATATCCAGATTGAGATGCATTTTGAACGTGGCCACTATAAGAATTTATTTTTGCTTGACTAGGCATTGACTAGGCATTACAAGGGTTTTGTTTTTCATTCCCAGCTTTTTTTTGGGGGGGGGGAAGAGGGGGAACAAATAGGAGGGAAATAAAATAAAATCTTATTATTTGAAAAAAAATTTAATTAAAACAGCAGCAGTGCAGGGTTTGGAGCCAGAGGACCTAGTTTCAATTCCTAGCTCAGTTACTAATGACCTGTGGCAAGTTACAAACCTTAATTTCTTTATTTGTAAAATGAGGATTGGATAAGATGACCTTCCCCAGGTCAGTCTGGCACTTGCCCAAGCCTACAGGTCCATAATGGATGTGTCTCTAGAGCTCTATGAAAAGTCAACTTAGCCAGGTTCTGAGCTTCTCCCAGGTGAGAGGTCCCGGTCAGTTTTGTACCTAACCTTAGGTTTAGATACTCTTCAAATTCAGGTCAGTAATCCAAATCACCCCCAAAGCCAGCCCATAACTGCCCTAGAAGACAAACCAAAAGAACTGATAGGCCCTTGGAAAAGCTCTCCCCAAATCCTTGCTTTATAAATCTTGAACATGTTTACAAATAGAAGAGAGACCCAGAGGCTATTCTCTCAGGCCTGTACCACAACCACCACAACCACATGTCCAACTTTCCACGTAAAGGCATGTTTCCCTTTGGGCTCTCTGTTCTGGGTCCCTTTTTGGTTGGGAAGGGGGGAAGGAGTTATGGGGATATCCTCTAAGCCTAGATTTTTCATTTGCCCTTATCTCATTCTTTGTTGTTGCTGTTGTTCAGTCATTTCAGTTGTGTCTGACTCTTCATAACCCCATTTGGGATTTTCTTGGTAAAGATGCTAGAGTGGTTTGTCATTATCTTCTCCAACTCATTTTGCAGATGAGGAAACTAGGGCAGTGACTTGCCCAGGGTCACATAGCTAGTAACTGTCTGAGGCCAGATTTGAGCTCAGGAAGATGAGTTTTCCTAACTCCAGGCCCAGCACTATATCCACAGCCCCACCTAGCTGTCCTATTCCATTCTCCCTTGCATCATGCACATAATCTTTTGCACTTGTATTCTCTACCCTCCCATCCACACATGGAGTGTAAGTTTTTGAGGGCAGGAACTTTGTTTTTCATTTCTGTATCTCTATTGAGGTGCACAGTGCCTTGGGCTTAATAAACATAACAAGAATAGAGACAATGGGACCAATAGGGACTATAGTTCCTAGAGAAACTCTGGACAATTGGGACTAGAATTTTCTCAATCCCTAAGACAGCTGAGGAAAAAAGTTTGGACTTTCCAGAAACTTGAGTGTTTTGGGTATTTTTTTTTTTTTGGCTCCTCCCTTGCCTAAGAGCTGCTATTTTATTCCAAACAGAAAGAAGGTACAAGAAGGCAGCTTGCAAGCCCAGCAGGTTGTTCTCAAGGAAGTCCTTTGGCACTATCTCCTCTGAAAAACACCCAGGTGGAGGAGGGGAGAACAACATAGTACAGTCCCCTGGCAAGAGTTAAAAGGAATCAAACACCAGGTGGTATTTACAAATCTTTCCTGGGCCTAGGGACAGGCACATGTATGTGTCACAAAGGTACCAGCCCAGTTGCCAGGCCCTAGCTTCTAGGTGCATGCCTGGTCCTTCTAACACACACTTAGCTCACATCCCAGAGAGGGGAAAATATCAACACAAGCTGGATCTTTTCATGCGGGTGGAAGGCAGCTTGTGGTGTACTGTGCTTCTTGGGGAAAGGGCTATATCTATATTTTTAAAACTGGCATGCCTTTTAGAGCAGCGAAGACCGAGCAGTCCTGCTAGTGAGGGGGTCACAGAGTTTTCTCCTGCTGCAGAAGTTGAAATGTCTGTTTACTTATTGAATTGTCAGTGGTTTAGGAACTCTTCATGTCAGCCTTGAAACCTTGCTCCGACGGGAAACCTAGTCTGCTTCCCTCTATCTTGGCCTGTCTTCTGGGACTTCGCATGCCTGCCCAAAGTCATTCCCCACCTGAAAGTCATCTTCCATACTTCTCTCTCTTATCATTCTACAAGGCTACCATTTTGCTCCTTCATCTGAGAGTTCTCCTCACTTATATCGATCTGGTTCTGTTCAAAATGACTGTTATAGGATTTACTAGTCACCTAGTACATATTGGAGCACTTCATGCTATGTAAAATTCATTACTCAGGCACAGCCTGAGGCCTACAAGACATAAAATACATTACCTTGTTCTATTGTTGGGGGGAGGGAATACAAAGCAGAGGGGGCAAGTTTCAGGGACTCTATCTTTTAAGAAATTCATATACACATTTCTCCCCTAAAACCAAAGAGTAGAAGGGATGAAATCTTTAGCATTCTTTGTTTAGATGACACTCTGATGGGGGAGGGAGGGAACCTCAGTCTTACGCAAGATGGAAAGGAGAAGTGAGCTTCGGGAAGAAAAGAAGTTTCTGTTGCAAGGATAGTATTTTTGCAATGGGGTTTTTAGAACATGCACACTAAAGAATATTTGTTCCAAGATAAGGGCAAGTTAAATCTCCAGGACTGAAATAAGCTTCTCCTCCCCTGTTGCCTTCCAAGGATTCACCTCAGATTGGTTCCAAACTTGGCTGCCTCTTCCTCCTAACCTAAACTCTTAAGTCATCTTCATCATTTGAAAGTGTTAGGTAAAGTGACATGCCCCAAAAGTAATGAAGTTGTCCCAAAACAATTTCCCAATCCCATCTTAGACCTTTGAGTTGAATCCCAAGGAAGCTCAGGGACCCTGAACAAGGTGGTTCTAAGGGTGTTGGCTTGAGATTCTGTTGTTGGCCTGTCTTAAAAAGCTGAAATCCTAAGCGAGGGCCCAGAGGTGTTTAATAAAAACTTCAGTAGTGTTTGTGGGGGAAAGGGGTGGGAGTGGGGCAGAAGGGAAGAAGAGGATAGAGGAAAGAGCCACGACCACCACCACCTCGACCACCATCTGCCCTCAGATCCTGATGGAAACAGCCTAGAACTCTGAACCCAAGACCAAGTTCAAAGAGAGCTTCAGACACTTACTTCAGACACTTACTAGTGACTTGGGCAAGTCACAACCCTGTCTGCTTCAGTTTCCTTATCTATCAAATGGGGATGATAATAACACCTACCTGCCAGGGTTGTTGAGAGGATAAAATGAGATGTTTGTAAAACACTTTACAAACCTTAAAGTGGTCCATACATGCTAATTATTATTATTCCTTTCTTTAAGAAAGGAATTAGAAAGGCTTGACACCTTCTGGTTTGTTAGCTCCTTATCCTCTGAGCTTAGCACAGTGCCAAGCACACAATAGATGCTTAAAAAATGGTTGCTGATTTATGGACAGAGTGAACACTAAATAACATTACAAAAATGGAGCTGATCATATGTTAATAGACAGGCAAAGAATTGTTACTAAGGGGGTAAACATGCCTGGATCAGATATCTATGTACAGTGAGACCACTTACTTATTAAATGGAAGATCAAATCAATATAAAACCAGGAGAGCTTTGAGAAAAAAACAAGAAAAAGATATGGTATACAGTTAAAACAATTCCAACTTGACCTATTTAAACAAGTTATTATCACCTAAAAAATGGGAATTGGATTGAGGTACAGACATCAACACCAATTACAACAATTTCATACAAAAATTTGACCTATGTAAATAAATTGCCATAATGGGACACTCTCCCCCCCTACCCAGAAAGAGCCTAAAAACATCCTTAGCCAGAACACACTTGATTTATAAAGGAAACACTGGTTTAGAATACAAACTCATTTGTAAGACCTTAGAGAGAAGGATAGAAGGGCAGTACTGCCTTACAAAATGGTAAGAAGCAATTTAAACAGTTTAAAGAAAGCTTGGTGAGGAGCTCCACCTAAGCCAAGTTTTCCTGAGGGCACCTAAGCATGAAACCAGAGGAGGGTAATAAACAGATGAAAGATGGGGAAAAAATCAGCAGCTATTATATACCCATCAAGGACAATGAAGCTACTACGTCTGGACTATAACATTCTAGTCCCTGATGTGACACATGTGGAAGCAGAAATAACAACTATGAAGGCTAAGAGGGGACAAATAGCTGGGCAGAGTCAAGTGAACCAAGAGGAGATGTACACTGAAGGCAACACAATTTTGAGGGTATTGAGGGACTAATTTTCTAGGTATCTAAAATAGAAATACCAAAGGGTGGAAAAAATTCTCTATCTTATTGCTATCAAATAAAAACAGGTGACCAAAAGCCCATCAATAACTACCAACCCATAAGGTTACTTTCTCATCACGTAAAATTTGTATGAGAATAACCCACATACACACTGAGGGCATCCTTTCCAAGGATACAAACAGACTTTCAAAACCATTACTACATAGTAGACATCTTTACCATCACACAATTTACTGAAAAAATATAAAGAATAAAAGATTCCTTTATGCTTCTTGTTTTTGCCTATAAATAAGTATTTGGTTTAGTAAAAAACAAACATAGAATTAAAGGATTTCCTCCAAGATGTCTCCTATAAATATTTCAGACTTATACAAAATTCTGTGAAAGATAAAAAATAAAAAACAGATAACCTTATTCAAAACATCAGGGGAAGTTTAAAAAGAAAGACATATGGAGGCAGCTAGGTGGTGCAGTATATAAACTAGCACTGGCTCTGAAGTCAGGAGGACCTGAGTTCAAATCCAGTCTCAGACCAAACACTTGACACTTACTAGCTGTGTGACCCTGGGCAAGTCACTTAACTCCAATTGACTCGACAAAGAAAAAAAAAAAGACATATGCTTACCCAAGGTTTTTGCCACTGTCCTAGAGGAAAACCAGAAAAGTTCAAGAAAGATTTCCTATAGATGATGAGGTCCTCCAGATACTCCTGTTTGAACATGACATAATGCTAAATGTATCAACTCCCAGAACAGGACAGAACCTCATATAAATGAGGATTCACACAGGAAAAGCCAAATGATTTAAGGATGCCAATTGTCCAGACAATAATATGCAACTGAATGAGTTTATCTATCTATCTATCTATCTACCTACCTACCTATCTCTAGTATAGACATTGCAAACAGACAACGAGTTGGCCCCAGAATTGGAGGAGGAGGAGGAGGAGGAAGAGGAAGAGGAAGAGGAGGAGGAAGACAAAGCTGGATTGCCTTGGGGAAATTGTAAAGTTATTCTGATGACCCCAAACTTTTTCCAGAAACAAAGATCCAGTATTTTGTAATATTCTATCAGTCTTATATTTATGTGAATCACAAAGCACTAAGTCTTCAAAGAAATGAAATTAAGAATCTGCCCAAATGGTGATATAGCAGTGTTTGGTGGAAGTGAGTGGGCTGCAATACCTTACAAACAAGGAAATATAAAGAAATGGAAAGGGTGTCATTGACAAAAAGTACAAATGAAAAATAAAAGGATATTCATGTGGTGAGAACAAGACATGGATAGTCCATGTGCTCTGCTGGTAACTGTATTGTCACAAGAAAACAAGGAAGGACCCCAGAATGTTAGGTAGATGCTCTGTGGCCAACTTTGGGGGAGACACGTACAAGTTAGATAGAATGGACAGGCACAGATAGGTTACAATCTGCATCCCTGGAGGGAACACCCACATCAATGAGACCACAATTCCAACTAAGTACTTGGTTATATGAATGAGCACATGATATAGAACAAATTGCATAAACAAGGGCTGAGGGGACGTGGGATAAGGGAATCACCAAAAAGGGGTAAAGTATCTAAGAAGCTTCTTAGAGGAGGTAACCTTAGAGGAGGGAGATGGAAAAGGGGGACCAGCAATCTTCTAATCTAGCCCATAGCAATGGCAAGTACAAAAGCAAAAGTACAAGAATAAGCAAAACTTGTAGGGGATAGTAAGTGGAAGGTGTTATTTCAGAGAACTGTTCAGCCAATCATTTTTTGAACAGTAGTTACCTTTTGCTTATAAATCTTAAGAAGCCAAAAAATGTTTATTTTCCCCCTTTCATGATTTCTCTGGTTTGAGTCTTAGGCAAGGCGTGGCTTATGTCCTCCCCCCTTCCCCACGCCCATATAGAGCCTGGCGTGATTTCTCAAATGAGTGACAAAATTTATTTCTAAGTAATATTTAGATGAAGTATTAATTCAACCAAACTCATTCTAGAGGAAAAGATGACAGTAGGGGTTGAAGTATTATTCAAAAAATCTCAAACCATCCATGTAAATCAGAAAAGTGCAGGGACTTTCTGTCTCTTCGCTTCTCTTTTAAGTGAAAACCTGGGATATAGGACCCATGGTGCTCCATCATGCCATGGGCAATGATTTCTTGGTCCTTTCAGCTCTATCGTAACTCTCCTCAGGACAGGAGCTAAGTGAGAATTTCCTGGGGTCCTCCAGTCAACCAAGCCCTAATTTCCCAGCTCAAACTCCTTTACTTCATCTTCTGTTAATTAGCTGTAAAAACCTAGGTCCTTAAACAAGCCTAAAATATAAGTCTAAGAATCATCCAATGAATTTTCAATCACCACATGCCATTTCATATGCACGAATATGCAAATTTTAAAAGCAAGGGTTTTTCACTGTGCCCAGACAGTGAACACTGAGGAGCTCTGTATAACCAGGGGTGGGGAAGGACTGCCTGACAAAATAGTTCTCTTTCCCTCCCTCCCTCCCTCCCTAGCTCCTTGGAAACTGGGGTAATGTAGCAAAGTTAGCAGGGACCACCCAGGGCATCACCTCCTTAGGAATGTGACAAACTACAGTATGTACAGAAGGTGACCAGGATAGTAAAAAGTCCAGACATTATATACAGATTGGTTGAAAGGCCCTGGGATATTTAGCCTAGGGAAGAGAGATCAGCAGGCTGTCTTCAAGTCTTTGACTGGCTGTTCTAGATTTGGTCTGCTTAGCCAGAGGGCAGAAGTAAGAGCAATGGATTCAAATTGCAGAGGGAAATTTCAGCTTAATATGGAGAAACTCCTTCTTA
>NW_020954571.1:24757116-24768011 GCF_900497805.2 Vombatus ursinus | reverse complement strand
ATTAGTACTGTCCAAAAGAATAGGTTGCCCCCAGAGAAAATGGGCTCCCTTTCCTTTGAGATCTTCAAATAAAGATTTTGTCAAAGATGTTCATATAGATGAGATTCTTGTTCAGGTATGAGCTGCTCAAGACCACTATTTCAACTATGAAATTCTATGACTCCTTGCCTCAAAAGGAAGAGTATTTGTAATACCCTTCTTTATGCTTTCCTTTTATTTGTTCTTTTTTCCTGGGTGCCTCTCCCTTTAGGAACAAACAGACCCTCCCTGAAGGTGGGGACTGGAGGGCTTTTTTTGTTTGTTTTTAGCTCCCAGCCTGACACCCACTAAGCAAATGCTTTTTACAGGCTCTGCACAGAATGGCTACTCAATAGGTATTGACTAATCTACTAGTAGCAAACCTAATTTATTAAAATGTCAGGTCTTGCCATGTCCCACTACAAGGGGTTACGGACATGCACTCTGAATTGTGTCACAGGTATAACATAAGTTTAATTGCCATCATTGTGCCTTTTCTCTAGTGTCTGGCAACTAACCAGGAAACTGTGACTATACTACACATCCTCATTCAACTAACTAATTAAGTACTACATAGTCTAGCTCCTGAAATAGGTTAAAAAAGAATTACATTTTATCTTTGGAAAATAGGCAAAGATTGTAGACAATGACTTAATGTTTCCTAATCACAGAAGTACAGAAAAGGCTAAGTGCATACTTGTTGAATTGAATTGACACCTGAATCCAATACCTTTAACAGTTGCCCCCAAAAGGGAGGCCCCTTAAAGTTTAGTACCTCAGTCTCTAAACTTTCAAACTTCCTCATGGTCTTCTCAAATCCTTTTAAGATTAGAGGACCAGATTAAGCTCAATCAGCACCTCCTCTTTTAACAGTTCCCAGTAGCAGCCAAAAAGACTGTATCTATTACCAAACACAAGAATCTTGTCTGATGAACAAGATTTCTGAAGTTCACCGTATACTCTAAGTCACTCTCTGAAGAGACCTTAGTATAAAGGTCTACTGAAGAAAATAAGGAATTTAAATCAGCCAGAACTGAAAGGATATTGAGAAATAATCAAGATATCAAAAGTAACTTTAGTAGTATTAGGCCAATACTTGATCATTTCATTCCTACTAGAGCAGAGCTACCCTCTAACTGAATAAGAAGTTAGGTTATAATCCATTAAAATAGCAAAGTACCAAAGATTGATTAAATAAGGAAGAGAGAAGAACAGGTGTGGGGATAGGAAAACAATTCAAATATTTACTTTTCAAATGTCTTCAGGAAGTTTACCATATGCAAATGAGCAGAGTGAATAAATAGTTTCTAATTAGAATTATTTTCACTTTACACCTCCCCAAATTTAGGGAAATAAAAGTATCAGGCAACCATATCTTTTTTTTAAAAGGCGGAGACTAGTTCCTTTTAATATAGTTTGTGCTACTTTGCTCACGATTAAGTGGGTGCCTCCATCCCCCAGTATTTTAAAATAACCAGTTATGAACTAGTTAACACAGAAAATGCTAAAATTTGAAAAAAAAAGGACAAGTGGCCAGCACTGTGAATACTTAAAACAAATTTATTCTACAAATAAATCATGTGTAAGCTTTTGCCCAGCAGTTGTTTTAAAAATAGGATGGTAAGCAAAATGAGCAAATGAAATGACTGCTACAAATCTTTAGGCTTATTTTCCACACTTCGGAATATATGTTGACAATACATTTCCACATTAAGGAAGATCCTGACCCCATTTTTGGTATCAACCAACAAATATTTATTGAATACTACTATGTGCAAGGCAATATGCTGGAAGAATAAATTTATTCAGGGTTAATCTTAAATATCCTTGGGTCCCTTTGTCCTAAACCTCTGGTCAGCTCAACCTTAGCACGTCTACCTATCTAGACAAGTAACCACTAAATTACCCTCTCACAAAGCTCTGTGGAAACTAAGGAACTATCTATATAAGACTGCTCCCACTCGGAAAAGTACTACATAATGCTCCATTAAGGGCAGGAACCATAACTTCTTTATCTTTGTATTTCATCCATCTCCCCCACCCTTGTAAACACAAAAGCAAAAACCCTCATTAGACGCGCAACTAGCTCTCCTTGGTTTCTCAGCTAAATTACTAGGAAAGTAATCTAGACTAAAAGCTTCCACTTCCTCTCCTGATTTTCTTCTCAAACCTTAGCAATTCAACTTTCAAGTTCATCACATAACCCAATTACTGTGCCATTACTAATGATCTCTTATTATCAATTTTTTTTTAAACCTCTTCACTACGTGACTGCTGTACAAACTTTCTTCTTAAATCATCTCCCCTCTCTGGGTTTTCACACTATTCACTCCTGGCCTAACCACTCCAGTTTCTGTTACTGGCTCACTTACCATCCATGCAATGTCCCTTACTGTGAGTGCTCCTCCAGGCCCTGTTCTGAGCCCTCTCCTCTTTTGGTAATCTCATGAGCTCCCATAGATTTAAAAACTTCTGTGCAGATGATTGACAGTTCTATATATCCAGCCCCATCTCTTTTCTGAGCTTCAGTCCCACATTTCCAACTACTTAACTGTTAGCTCAAACTCAACATGCACAAAACAGAATGCATGATCTTTCCCTCAAACCTCCCCATTTCTGTTGAAGGCATTACCAATCTAGTCTCACCTCTCTTGCCTAGACAAGTATCTCTCCCCATTCTAGTCCATTTTCTACACAGCTGCCAAAGTGATTTCCCTTACGCCTAGATCTAGACTCACTTCCCTACTTGGTTAACTCCTGCCTCCAGGATCAAATACAAGTCCTGCTCAGCTTTTAAAGCCCCTCACAACCTGGCTCCATCCCACCTTTCAGTTTCAATTTTCACCATGAACTCTAAAATCCATCCAAATTAGCCCCTCTCTGCTCTTCACACTGCACCACCCCTGCATCTCTGGAATGCAACATTACACATTCCCCTAGAGGCAGCTAGGTGGGACAGGGATGGAGTGTCTGCCAGGCCTGGAGTTGGGAACACCCAAGTTCAAATCTAGCCTAAGACACTTAGCTGTGTGAGCCCAGGCAAGTCACTTAACCCTGTTTGCTTCAGTTTCCTCCTCTGTAAAAATGAGGGGGAGAAGGAAATGGCAAATCAATACTTGTATATGTGCCAAGACCCCAAATGGGGTCACAAAGAGTCAGACACAACTGAAAACTTTACAACATGATGGAAATGAATTCCCCTCCTCATGACTATCCTTCATTTCTCTTATAATACAGCTCAACCATCTCCTTCTATATGATTCCAGACTGCTAATGACCTCCTTATCTTGTATTTATTTTCTTTATATTAAGTATTTACATATGTACTTATCTCTGATGTCAGCACGAAGTCTCCTGGAGAGTAGAGACGTTTCATTCTTCTCACCTAGCACAGTGCCTGGCACATAGTAGGAACTTACTTAATAGTAGGAACTTACTTAACAGAAGTTTCACTGATTTTTCCCTGCACCCAGCACACGGCTTTGCAATACCAAGTGCCTAATAATGGAATTTTTGAAATAACAGTAAGACAGAAAATGCTCAGTGTTTCACTGCCAAATGAGAATCACAACCTGCAATGCTCTGAGATCAAAAGAGTTATCACTGTTTGGGAGCATTCAGGGAACTGGGACTTGAAGGAAAGATAAGATCCAAGTATCTGAACAGGAAGGAAGGGTGCTACAGTGTTTCCATGGCTTTAGGACAGATTTCTATTTGATGCTTCCAGTATCACAAAAAGTCTCTATGCCCGAGTCCTAAACAGTAAGGTATTCCCTTTTTCCTAGCTTCTCTAGTCAAAAGAGTGACTAAATATATCAGAATCATGGGATATAGAATTGGAAAGGATCCTGAAATATCATCTAGCCTATTTTTAGATCATGTTTCTATAATTACCTAAGTTCTAACATATCTAAAGGTGAATTCAGTTAATTCACTTTGTCAAAAGCAATTTGTATTTTTTTCTTCACATACTTGTACTTTAACTCAACTCTGTGGCTAGAGTCACATGTGATCACATTTTAAAGTGAAGTGTGACTCTAGCATAAAAATGAGTTGCAACTAATTTCTGGAGGTAAAAAAATATATAAGAATTAAAAATTCCAATCAGTACATTAAGTAAATTATTAGATAAATGCCCCCTTCAAAGTTATAAGTTCACAGACTAACAACCAAAGTAATCATTCTGTTAAGATTGATACAGAAAAATCCATTAGAGTATTCGGGGTGAAAAAAAAAACAAAAAAGGACCTTAAGAAGTCATTTTAATCCAAGGATTCTTAACCTTATTCTGTCATGAACTCTTTTGGAAGTCTGGTGAAGCCTATGGATCCCCTTTCTGGAATGCTTTTGAGTGTATAAAATTAAACACATAGGATGGCCAATTAACTAAGTATACTGAAACAGTCATAAAAATGTTTTTAAAAACAAATTTGTGATAAGGTAATATAGTTTTTTTATGAACATATAAAATGATGACAAAAACTTTAATTATAGGCAGATTAAAGTTAAATTTCATTTTTTTATTTTTTTAGCCAGGCAATGGGGTTAAGTGACTTGCCCAGGGTCACATAGCTAGTAAGTGTTATGTGTCTGAGGCCGCATTTGAACTGAGGTCCTCCTGAATCCAGGGTCAGTGCTGTATCCACTGTGCCACCTTGCTGCCCCTAAATTTCATTTTTAAAGGACATAATGTGAAGGTTATTACTGCTTGGACTAAACAAAAAAACATTAAATTAATGCAGTGCTCTTTGACAAAGCAAAAGGCATGTCATATTGAACATGGGATCAATTTCAGCTTTTTGTTTTAATGGTTACAAGTGTAGAAAATCTCAATTCACAAAGATTTGTTGGTACAAAGGGGATTAAAGCTTCCATAACAAGTCAAGGATAGACTTTGGAACACTAGAATTCTCTAAGGCCTTTTGAGTTAAACTCCAACTGTGGTTAATTTTTTTGTCTGAAGGTCAATGAGCTCATCTTTGGTTAGGTCAACAATTATAACAGAGTTTACATCTGAAAGAAAAGGATTGCAAATTCACCATCCAACTTCATGTCATCAGGATAGAAATAATTTTTAAGAGTTCTGAAGTCTTTCCAGGTGTTCGCAGATTTATCTTTTCAAAGCAATTGACAAGTTAATTTTCTATCTTGTACCTTGGTAAAGCACTTTTTCTGGCATTTGAAAGTTTGCAATGATGTTAGCCTATCAGCAGCTTAGATGAGAAAGCTTACAATTTTTCAGTAGCATCTATATATAATGATTAACTTTAGTACCTTCAACTGAAAAATTTATCTAATTCCTACAGCTGAAAAATATCTGCCAGGAAAACCAACCAACTGGACAAAATATTTTTTTTCAAAGTGTTTCAGAAGTAGATTTGCTTTTTCTTTCAAAAAAAGTGAAACTTCTGTCCTCAATTTAAACAAGCACTTTAAGACTTATCCTCTTGAAAGTCAGCAAAATTCTGCTTGGTAAAGAAGCACTTGATATTTTGCTTTTTCTTCACAAAGTGTTTTAAAAACGCAATGTTTCTGAGACCTACTTTTGATAAAGTGGGTGACTTTTACAATTGTGACACATCTTTAGGGGTTGTTGGAGGACATTAAGAGATGTCTACAGTTTCAACCAGTTGCAAACCGAAGTGGAATGAGGAGCCTGTCAATTCCTCAAAGTCTTGCTTCAAAATGTTAAAAGAAATATCAATGAGACAAGAACAAATTACACCATTTGACCATGAAACCACTGGTGGACACAGTTTTCCATTGCTCCACAAATCACTTTGACTATTTCTAGTGCATATGGCTTGATTAAAGCATCTCCAATTGTGAAGGGGGGGGGAAGAGGGATGGAGAGGGGAGCTTCTTTTGTTTGGCTAGCCAGTTAAGCAACTTTAAAGGATATTTCACAAAAAGTTTTTGTGAAATGGCAAATCCAATTCTTAGAAGTGTCCCAGCTCTTTTGAATTGAATTTTCTTTGAATGAAATGAACCTGTATTTTTAGATGCCTTTTCAGGATGGGCAGGATGAGGTACTCTTTTTGGTTAGGTTTGTTTCATATTTTAGCTCTGCACAAAAACCTATGACATTTATACCTCATTGTTTAATTCAACTGATTTCTTAAAACAGTATTTTTGTTTGTGTCTACAATCATTTGTCTGATAAATCCGAATAGAAATAAATAACTTGTATATAAATATAAGATACACAAGAATCTGTATGACAAGTAAAATAAGGTAGATTTTATAATTTATCCAAAACTTTAACACTTACTAGCTTTTAACCCTTTCATAAGCAGATTACAGTAGTGGCTCAAGAATCATGTACTTCCTGGAATTCAGCATTATTGCACTTAAGAGTCCATCCCATGGCTTTCTGTGTCTTCCTAGAGATAATGGTTCTCATTTCTGACATCATCAAAGTTTTCCTGCCAACTAACTGTTTAAATGCACAGTATTTTCAAAGAATAACACATGAACACTTGTACAACCGACTGTATGTGCATGACTTTATTTCCTAACACTAGGAAGAGAAAAGCAAATAAAAGAAAGAAGATTTCTACTCAAAGAACTTATAACACTGTGCATGACCGATATTACAGCACAATCTTTAATACTTTAACAGACTTCAACAGTTCTCTCAACTGTCAGATGTGTTAGAACTTAGTTGGTCTACAGCACACTTAAGTACCTACTAGTGTTACAAAAGTCTATGTCACCTTATGGAGAATTAAGAATTCACATCTGAACCACCCAATTTTGTAAACTTTAACAAACAAGAAAACAACCCACCTTCCACATATGAATCAACAAATAATGGTACAAAAGGAACAATGGAAAGCAACGTACATGTCTAAGTTGCCAATGTGAGAACACTTCACTCTTTGGTGGCTACTAGGTGCAGAGCTGCCCAGTAACTGGCTATGCTATATGAGTGTCTGTAGACAGGAAGAATGAAATCATATGCAATATAGGGGCAGGTCTAATAATTTTGAAGCAATAATAAGCATAAATTATGAGATATCTCAAGATATCTGCAACAACTATAATGTAATATGAAAAAATCTGTGACTTCTATTGGCAACAGTCACCATAGTCACTAATTCTACTAAGGTTTGTTGGCTACACATATAATTAGAGGAAATGCTACACTTCAGTTACAGGTTAGTGAAAATAAATATATAATTTCTTTCCTGGCCAACTCCACAGAACCTTTGAAAGCTATCCATTAGGTGTACATGGATCCCAGGTTAAGAAGCTCTGCCCTAATTCAAAAGACCTGCTTAAACTTGCTCTCCTTCCTATCTCTTAAGATAGTGAACAGAAGCTTAATAAGATTGAGCTAATACACCTGTGCATCTGCTATGCAAATGCATTTAACTATGTAGAAAAGAACAGCGCTGGAATCTAGTGGTCATGACTTCAAAAAATCCTATGACAGTAATGACAATGAAATTATCTGTAGGAATACTAGGAAGAATAACAAAGAAAGTAACAAAAATAAAGCAGTGATGATAAAGACAGCTAAAACATATTAACATAAAATAAAAGAAAAAACATTTTTAAAGCTCTTGTAGGAAGTATATTTTTCTCACAGTTGTTGGATGGAATGCCTATATCCACATATATGGATATGGATAGATACCACAAATGAATGAATTAGGCCCAGAATTAAACAAAACAAGCTCCTGCTTTAACTGCAAAACTCTTTTAATGACCCTAAACTTCTCCCTAAAACAAAGGCTCATATTAAAAAAAAAACAAACCGATAGTCTACCAGTGAGTAATGGAACACTAGGTTATCCAAAAAATTAAAAATGATCACTCATCACCCAAAGGGCAGCAGAAGGCACATGGTGGGTATGATGGGCTGTACTTCCTAACAGATAAGGAACTGCAAAGATGAGTTGGATCAAAGAATGTCATTAATGAAATTTATGTTTAGGATGTTTTATATTCTTAAAAAAGATGAGGTAGTCATGTGGTGAGAACAAGGATGACCAAAGGACAATCCCTGTGGTCCACTGGTATTCTCATGATTCCCGTCTGCAGCTCATTGGGTGGACCTCCTGTGGTCAATCTATGAAGAGACAAGGACAAAGGTCTAAAAGGCAATGGAGGGGATATCCACATAGATGAGATCACAGATTCATTTGAGTATTTGATTTGATGTAATTCTTTTTTAGTGTTTCAACGTTGTCTTTGTTTTTTCCCTTCAAAAGAGACTTTGGCAGGGGTGGGATGTAACCTATATGTGAAGGTAGCCCATATTCAGACCAAGGCCTTGGTCTGACATGGGTGATAATCCTTCTCACTCTCAACATTAAAATAGCCTTCCTAACCAAACCTCCCCTGCAGAAGGAATGCTATCAATTCCACAAAAGAATTAAATCTCAACAACAGTATTCAGTTAGATTCCCATACAAGCTACACAAAAGGGATGATTTATAGCCTAAAATGAACTTTAGCAAATAAATGTACCTTCTGAATCATCAAAAATTAAATGATTTTCAATCTCCCTTCACTGTTAAGAATATTTTATTCTATTATTGAAATTTTATTAAAACTGTCGATCTATGTATGGTATATAAGATACTGTTGGTTACATGACTATTATGGAAGTGTTTTGCATAACTGCACATGTATAACCTGTATTGAGTTGCTGGCCTTTTCAATAAGGGGGGGGGGGGAGAAAGGGAGAAAATTTGGAACCCAAAGTTTTAATAACACATGTTTAAAAAAAAGTTTTCATAAGCAACTGGGAAATAAGAAATATAAGAAATGAGATACAGAAATCTATCCTGCCCTACAGGAAAATAGAAGGGGAAAGGGATAAGAGAAGGGGGAGGTAGAGATAGAAGGGAGGGCAGACTAGGCGAAGGGGTATTCAGAATGCATGCCATCTTGGCATGGGGGGATAGGCAAGATGGGGTGAAAATTTGGAACTCAAAATCTTGTGGAAGTGAATGTTGAAAACTAAACATAAATAAATTTTAAATAAAACAATAAAAATAAATAAAAATGAATAGCCTTTAAGTTGAAAAAAAAAAGATACTGTTGGTTAACAAGACCAATTAATTATGCTAGATAAATAGGAGTCTATTTTCAAATACTCTGAATCACCTATTAAAAAGTCATGGGGAAGAAAATCTATGTACCAGTTCTCCACTTGTTAACAAATAATAGTTCTGCTTGATCACTTTAGACTTTGTGGAAATAATCCTTTGACCATAGTAAATGTTTTCAATGTTAATATGACTTTTGAGACATTGAGTTTCATTCTCAATTGTGTCTGAAATAAGGAAATCATTCTACATTTCTACTGGTTGGAACGAATTGAGTGAGTATTTAGAATTGGCTCAAAACCTTACCGCAATTGGAAATCAAAACCCAGATCAAAAAAATATTCTTTTAACAAATATACATACTATTTTCCAAATCTTAACAGAAGTTACTGCTGTAATCTTATTCTATTAAATTATTTAAATGAATATGGGAAAATAAAGTCTTTTCCCCAGTAGATGTGAGTGATTTATTCAGCAACTTAAAGAGTGAAAGTTGATATATATTTATGTGGAAGGGCTAAATTACTTTGAAGAAATAGCTCCTCTGAAAGGTGACTGTCACTTTGAAAGGAACCTGGGAAAAGTGTCTTGGTAACTAACAATCCCCGAAAACTAGCAACTGATACAGGTGGAGTGTCAAGAAACTTGAGGTTTCTCTGCATGACCAAGTTCTTTAACAGCCAGCCACTTCACAACTCCAGAGTGTTATTAGGGGAGGCATTTCATACAAGATGTAATATGTACTTCATAAAGCGACAGAAAACTAAGTCACATCAACAGAATCTGTATTCAGGTCTAAGAGCTTTCAGGCCAGACATAAGATTTCATATTTTAATGAAAGAAAAGACAAAAAATTTAATGTAAAAAGTGCTTCAACACAAGAATAGACATCTGATATAGACAAGTAAACACTGGTATTACAGCTTAATCAAAAAGAGAGAAGAAAAACAACTCCTTTTTATTCAAGTTTAGAAAAGACAGCTACCCTGAGCTGATTGTCCCCCTCAGACTTCTCATTCCAATAGAAAAAAATCCCATTATGACCCCACTTCCCCTACCCTTATACAATCCCTCCCATTTAAATCAAAAAAGGTTTACTACCTTGTTCAATTGCTACTGAACAAGAAGCTACTTCCTTCCCCATATATTTCCCCAAATAGGTGAAATCTAACCACTGTTTAAAAATGAGAAAGGGGTTATATAAAACAAGGAATTTATTGTGTAATATATGTAATGGAACAACTTAAAGGTCCAACATATCTACAACATTAACTTTTCACAAACATCTAGCTTGTGACAGTCTCTGGCAAATTAAAAAAATTCCCGTGGGAATGTAGATTTTAACAGAAAGTATGCTACAATAAAGTTTCTTGCCTGGTACACAGACATTAGTGATGAAAGAGAGAGGACACCATCTGCTTGGAATGCCTTGACATTTTCCTCCCAGCTCAGTAGAGGTTTCCTTAATTCAAAAAGGTTTGGGTTTAGCTGCTCGTTGAGGTTGCACTGTTTGAACTGCTAGGAGGCAAAGAGACACAATTATTGCAGCCTGGTACTTGTCTAACTTCCAGATCTCACACCACCATTTTGTCTGCTTCCCACACCCATCAGCCCACACCGCTGATGACATTAAGTCACCCCAGTTTTGTAGGCTCTAATACATTCACTATGCAATCAGGCACAGTGATCAAGCCAGGCTCTGGAGAAAAGTTGAGAAAATTCACCTTTCTCCCTTCTTTGCAAAGTTGGGGACTATGGATGTGGTAATATTGTGTGTGTGTGTGTGTGTGTGTGTGTGTGTGTGTGTGTGTGTGT
>NW_020954571.1:24740268-24757082 GCF_900497805.2 Vombatus ursinus | reverse complement strand
TAGATATGTGGAGCTGATTTTGATGAACTGATTTTTCTCTTTTAAAAAATTTTTTGTCACAAAGGATTTCAGTAATGTTTTAAAAACTAGATAATTAGGGTGTGTTTGTGATTTTAAAAAGCAGTAGCCATGTTCTATGTTCTGCCTGCATGACAACACATATGCATTATTTGTATTCTTCATCAAAGGGTCTAAAGTAGTCTTATAAACATGAGGAACACTATGGCTTCACAAGGACAAAAGTATGTGGAATCAGGCTACCCCAGGCTCTAGACCCAACTACATAAATTGTACCATCAACAAGTCACTTAAAATCTATATCCATATCTCTATATTCCCCTCTCCAATCCAAATCCTTTACTTCTTTCAAGACCAACCTCCTCCACAAACTACTCTTAAAAATTTTCTTCTGAATTTCTGCAGTCCTTTTATTGCCTTGAACTCTTCTATCTGCTTACCTAAGGACCAAAAAGTCTGCTTGTAGGCTATCTATTCTAATCTGGACATTGTGAGAGTAATGACACAGGACAAGGTGAAAATTCAGCAATTTTTGAGGGAGAGAGAAAATGTTTAAAAAACATTTTATTATCATTTAATTTCATCATAGAGGAATATGATGAAAATATGTGACAACCTGATATAAACAACAATTTGAAAATCTACTATTTCAATTAGTCTTCTAGACATATGTCTAACAATGCCAACAATCCTCACAATGGGCAAGTGACAGAAAATATTATCCCCATGAAGACACTATGCCATGGTCATCAGGAACTGAATGGCCACCAAGGCTACTTCCTTCAATCTACTTCAGCTCTCAACTATCTTTTTCCTCAACATTTAACAGAAAAAGTCCAGTCTTCCTGCATATTAGAAACATGGCTATATTATACAAGTCAGTGAGATGATAGCTTTGTCAACTACAGCTAAGGGACACAGTGAATAAAGCCCTGGTCACAGAAGTCACAAAAAGTGGGAGAACAAATCCTACCTCACACACTTAGTATCTGAGTGACCCTGGGCAAGTCACATAAAACTCTCTCTCAGCCTCAATTTACTCAGCTGCAAAACAAAGGGGTTGGATTCAATGTTCTCATAAGGGTCCTTTCCAGCTGCTCTAAATCTATGATCTTAGACTATTTTGATTACAGAGAGAGGGAGGTAGTGAGTATAATTACTGTATGTTCTGTTCCTTGCTACTATTTTAAAGCACGTAACTTTTATCCTAAAACCACAATTACCTATGCATTAGAGGAAGTGTATCTTTTTTGCTTCAACAGGAGACTTGAAACCAATCTTGAAATGAAAATGCAGTGTCAGGAGAAAGGTTTGTGTTATAAAACCATGACACACACTTCTAGACAGGAAGAACTGTAGAGTATGCTTACTGGGAAATGGTTATTAAAGCATTTTGGTACCAGGAATTTTTGTACCGTCTATAAATCATAACATTAGCAACACAACTCACCTACTGGTGTTGGCAAAAGGGCTGGTTTCTCCCACATCATTGGACGCTTTGCAGGCTGGTGTGGTGCATAACCCAGGAGGCCAGGTCTTTTAGAGGGTACTGCTAGAAGGGGAGGAGGTTTACCCTTGGGCCCAGAATGTCCTAGATTTATATGAAATAAAAAACAACAAACTGATAAGATATTCTTATCAGGAACAATGTCTCCTGATTTTCAGTAAAGCAGACTTTTCTGAAAATGCACACCCAACTGGCTCATTGCTCCAGATTACTCTTTCAAAGAGACTTAGGACCACGATCTGCAAAGTGCCTTCTACTCCAGCTGGCAGACCAAACTAGATTATATGTAATTGGTAAATATTTTAAAAATAAATAAAAATGCAATAGAAAATAGGTAATGTTAATATGTGGTTTTTTAAGTCAACATGAGCCTGTAGAGATCTTTATATATGGTTTGGTGGCCCTATTTGAGTTTGACATCATTGTTGTTGTCTTAACAGTTTATTTGCCTTCTCCTGAATCACTCTATTCGAAGGAGTCAACTACTGACCCGGAGTCACTAATTCTGTTTCTCTATTTATAAGGTAACTGAAAACCAGCACTTAATAACTATATCTTACATCCAAAGGTATGAGAAATTTCTTTTTGACAGAATTCCATCTAACCATATTAGGTAGCTCTAAATGAGGCTGAAGTATCCAATAAAGACAATAGAAACATCCAATACCTAAAACAGAACCACATGCCCTCAATAAAGACTGACGTCAACAATAATGGTGAATATGTCATTTAAAGTGTACAACTAAAAGAGTAAAGTAACATGCGTTATTTTACTTGGACTTGTTCAGAATACTGAATTAGGTATAAATGTGGTACTCACAGGAAAAACTTCTAGATAAAATTAAAATTGTTTGCTTAAGATTCAACACTGTGACAGAACTAAACAGATAATCTATAGTGCAGAGCATTTATTCTGAAATAACTTTCAGCTCCCTTTCTTGAATCATGTTACACTAGAAAAAGACAGAAAATTACTGATATCAACTTAAAGAACAGTTACAATACATAAATAGAAATGGATTTGTAAGGGATGGCAATGGAATACAAAGTAATAAATTAGCTTTTTATAAGTATCCTGTCTCCCTAGATGAGCATCCCTAACCTCACTAATTACAGAGTATTTAAATTCTAGTGTTGACCTTTCTTTAGATTTTCAATTATTTTTTATAACTCAAACGTGTTCATGAAATATTAACTTCATCTCACAAATCCAAATAGCAAAACAATAGAATGAAAATAGGCACACAATTCATTTTAACTCAGCATTAAAAACTGTGCCTCAAGAATGCTAGAAAGGTCTGGTAACTGTTGGGAGAGTATGAATCACTGTCAATACACTGAATCTGTTCCCACTAAGCTCCATCAGCTTCAGAGTCTTAACCCTGGAGGAAAACTGGGGTAACTCAAATTTGACATGAAAGGGACCAGAGTTCATAAGACAAGTTCTCTCTTCATTCAGAAGGCTTCTGGCAAACACAGAAGCCTAATTAAAAGTACAAATCTTCCCTATCTAGGGGCTAGGACTGCAGGCAACTTCACATTTGTTAAAAACATTATGGAGAATAAAGCAAGTATCATGACTGCTCTGTTCTCCCAAGGGAGAACTCACAGGACAGCTAAGATGGCTTAGGAGTCTCACCTTTTTCCCTTTAGTCTGACTCATCCAGGTGAATTTTTTTGTCAAATAGAATTTACCAATTTAGGTAAGTTTATTTTTATTTTTCATAGATACAGCAAAATTCAATGACTGCACATTTACCAGAACCAAAGAAAAAAGTGGAGTGATCATAAGGCAATACTGCTGGGGAAAGGACAACACTGACCTGGTGTTGGAAGGAGTCCTCCAGGCCTATCACCTAATAAAGGAGGCTTAACTGGAGGAAGGAGAGGCTGCCCCTGGAAGGAGTTCCTACAAGGGGTTGGAAGAAGAGGAGGTGGTTTGCCCATAGTATGAGATCTTGGCATCAAATTAGCTTCAATCAAAGCGTTCACAACCGCAGTAGAAGTATCTGGTGTCTCAACGAAACCTGAGAAAAGAAATCAAGGTCAGCAGGAACCTAGACTACAGGCCAACACTACTGAGCAGAAAATAATAAGATGTTTGCTGTTCTAGAGATGCTACATGAAATTTAAGAATATTATTTTAAATATCATTCTGCAGTTGACAGCTGTCATGGAACATCTGAAAGTGTTTCAATGCCAAGTAGCAAGTTCTTCTGAGTTGTGAGCTTTATAATTCTCTTTAAAATACTGTGACTCAATCTACTCTGAACCAAGATTAAGAGTTGCTCACCAGCCACTTCTGCTGATTTATCTAATAACAAAAACACAGAATACACTAGAATAAACTGCTCAAGCTCTCTAATTGTTTCATTATATGCAGCTCAAATGAGAACCTAAAATGAACACTGACATTTGAGTCAAAAGACCTAGATCTTTGCTTTGACACTAATAGGCATGTTACTTAGACTTTAAGCTTCAGTTTGCTCACCTGCCAAATAATTATTGCCATTACTATCTCACTAAGGTATGGTGAACAAAGAACTTTGTAAGACAGGGTATTACACAAATATGAGCTATTTTTATAAAAAGTCATTTCAAATTCAAATTTATAAAGGAAACTTTAAACTTAAAGTGATACTGTAGGCATAATGATAATACAAAGTGTTACATTTCTACCTTAATTACCTATTCAAGTTAATCTTTGTTTTAAGACTAAAGGTCTGAACCAAAAAGACTATTACATCATAAAGGTGTCTTCTTTTTTACTACCTAATGATACTAAGGTTTTTTCTGTTCAGAACAGGGTTTTTTCTTAAAAGACTAAAATTTTTTCAGTTTTGGGGAAGGAAACACATGAATACCTTCCAATTCCTCTTTTCTGGTCTTCAGGTAGTCACTGATGGTGTTCAACTCCTCCTGATACAAATGTTTTCCCTCACTTAGTAGGAAGAGGAGATGTTTGATGCCCAGAGGCACAGAGTAGCTTTCACAGAGGTCCCTTTCTAAGTAGTCATCTACCAGATCAGCAGCTTTTTGTGAAATACCAGCACCTTCTTGCTGTTCCCGCTCAGCCAAAATAGTCCCAAATTCCTTAGCTACTAGAGCCAAGGCATCCTCCAGGGGCATATGGCGATGTACTAGAGAAAAATAAAAATATCCAGCTTGATCAATCATATACCGTTGGTTACATTATGAAGTATTTATGAAGTATTAGCGAGGCAGCATGAAGTATTAGAAAGGGCAAAAGCATTAGAGGCAGAAGGCCTAGATTCAAACCTAGGCTTTGACACTTAAAAGTCATGACCATGGACAAGTCAATTTCCTTCTCGGAGTCTAAACAGGTCAACTCAATTCAACAAACGTCTACTAAGTGCTTACTATTTTCAGGCTTCCATTTCCTCATCTGTAAAATAAGACTAATAATACTTTTTATCTCCCTCACAGAGACATTGTGAGCAAAGCACTTTGTTCAGTGTGTGGCCTCAAGAACAGAAAAGCACAGATCTGAGCCAGGAAGAGATAAGAATCAGTTTGGCCAAAAAAGGATCACTTCTTTCCTATTGTATGTTTGGAGCAGTAGCATCTGTACAATGACAAGTCCACAAGTACCCCTATTTCTGCTCCTTCTTCCTTCCCATTCCTCCTCCATCACAGCCCACAGTTTCTACTTCACAGCAATTATGCTGCTGTTCACAATGACAGTATTGGATTTTAGGGTAATTATTTTCCAGTGTAAACCTACTTGTTTTTTCTTTTAAAAAAATTCACATTAGAAACACAGCCTCTATTTGAATCAATATATTATATTTTCTGCTTATAGGCAGAAATGCTTGTCTATGACGTGACTATGTGGGCAGCAACCACAGATATACTGTCAGTTTCAAAATAAAGTATTATATCATTTCCTTATTGTTATGGTGAATGTCATGTCTAACACCTTCTGTTCAGATGCAAATCTAATTTTACATTCAAACATTTTCACCCCAGCTAACTGAAATCAGAAGAAATGACAAGCAAGATTTATGTACATGTAAATCATTGTTTTCAGACAAAAAAGTAATATAAGAAAGAGCAGAATCCTTTGACACACCTGCATTCAGAAGGATACATCTCAAGAATAAAAGCTTTTCTGACTGAGAGGATGACATCAACTATAAATATATGCACATATAACTGTATCTACTCCTAAGTATACCTATTAAAGGGAGAAAGTCCACCCTTTTCTATGAATCATTACAACTAGGGATGATTAAAATAATTCAGGGGTGATGGAGGAGGAGCATGAACTGATAAAAGGACGGACAGAGAGAACTAAGATTTAAGTTGGTTAAGAGTGCTGTGAAGAAGGCAAGAAGTTTGTAAGTCGACCAAAGATGGCTAGAACAAATAGTAGCTAAATGAAATTATTAGCAAATGCGACCATTTTAATAGGCTATTTAACTTTGGGTCAGAATGCTAAGTTCTAAAATGTAGCTGAAAGGAATATTTGACACAGGTCATTATGGGTTAGACATTTGGAGCCATTTATGAAGAAGAAACCAGGTATAGAACCTAAATTCATTGAGAGCCACATAAAAAGTTATGATTCCTCTTCACATCATCTCATCTGGCTTCTTTATGGAAGTGATAAATGGAAAGTTTAAAAGGGTTCAATAAAGTGTACCAGAGTACAAGAAAATGATGTGGAACTGTGTTTTTAAATGGAGACAATTTTAAGCAACATTTCTAGTAGAAGCTGAACTTACTTGTGATAGACTTATGAAGTGAAATTACAGTACAAGAGGAGAGCGCTACATTGGATTGTTCCACAAGAATACAAAAGGGAGAACCGTCATTTTTCACTTCCTGGAGTGCGCAGGTGAGACTCGCCTCCGACGTCAGATAAATCATTTCTACTACAAGGCCATGGTCTTGCAAACGATGACCTATGCTTACTGCATAGTCCCTTAAAGAAAAACAAAAAAAGCAAGGTTATTTTAAAACAAACATAACAAAGAATCATTCCGTGGCTGATGTGTTTGCCTTTTAGTTATTCTCATTTACAGCAATATGAAATAAAAACAAACTTCTACAAAGCAGCCCATGCCATTAAACCTCAAGCTATTTCAGATGGCAGAGAGGCATTGTGTTCCTTTTCCTCCTCACAGGCAGCAAACACTTGAAAGCTCTGAAAGCGGAGTTTTGTATTGGAATCCTTCAGTGTTTGCAACTATTAAGTGACATTTTAAGGGGAAAATGTGCCTGCTAAAGTCATGTTTTCTTTTGCCATGCTATTAATACTAACATGAGATAATGTATGTAAAGAGCTCTATAATCATAAAATGGTATGTAAAGAGAACATGATTATGACTATTGTCACTTGGTCACATGGGTCAAGCATAATCATGTAAACATAATTGTGCATTATTATCCCTTTCCAAAATGGAAATATTGAAGTAACTACAGATATCTCAGAAAGAATTAAAAGGTACTAATGAAAAGGAAAAATTGAAAAGATCAACATGACACTTATGTTAAGGGAAAAAACCGACTCTTATCTGACTAATTTTGAAGATATTCCAATATTTGCTGAAGTTAGTAACCTAGAAATAATTCATTTCTGAAAAATTAACAGCATCATTCTGAACCTAATATTCATGAGTTTTTTTGTAAATAGTATTTTATTTTTTTCCAATTACATATAAAGATAGTTTCCAACATTCATTTTTATAAGATTTTGAGTTCCAAATTTTTCTCCCTCCCTTCCTTCCTCCCCACTCTCCAAGATGGCAAGCAATCCAATATAGGTTACACAAGTGCAATCATGTCAAAACATGATTCTGTTTTCACATTCTGATTCCACATTTCCACATTAGTCATGTTGTGAAAAAGGAAACAGAACAAAAAGGAAAAACCACAGCGCAACCCTTCCCCAAAAATGAAAATAGTATGCTTCCATGTGCATTCAGACTCCATAGTACTTCCTCTGGATGTGGATAGCATTTTCCATAATGAGTCTTTTGGAATGGTCTTGAATCATTGCATTGCTGAGAAGAGCTAAGTCTATCATAGTTGACCATCACATAATGTTGTTGTTACTGTGTACAATGTTCTCCTGGTTCTGCTCTCTTCGCTCAGCATCAGTTCATACAAGTCTTTCCAGGTTTTTCTGAAATCATACTCCTCATCATCTCTTATAGTACAATAGTATTCCAGTATATTCATATAACACAACTTGTTCAGCCATTCCCCAATTAATGGGCATTTCCTCAATTTCCAATTCTTCGCCACCACAAAAAGAGCTGTTATAAGTATTTTTGTAGAAGTAGGTGCTTTTCCCTTTTTTATGATCTCTTTGAGATACAGACCTAGCAGTGGTATTTCTGGATCAAAGGGTGTATGTATAGTTTGACTGCCCTTTGGGCATAGCTGAACCTAATATTCTGACTGAGAAGAGACACAAAAGCTGATTTCTCAATGCAGAAACCATGCGATTCTGGAATATAAAAATGTAGATTAATTTCCTGATGAAAGGCGATTGGACAAATATGCAAAATGAGACAAATTTTTGGACATGGCGAATAGAGGAATTTGTTGTGCTTGACTATACATATTTGTTAGAAGAATTTTGTTTTCTCTTCACTTTTTGTCCAGGGATGAGGGAGGTTGGGGGAATAAAGAGGTGAGGGGGAGAAAAAAGAAATGCTTAATACCTGAAAATTGAAAGAAAATTGAAAGAAGCTTCAATAAAAATAATCTTTAAAAGGTGGACAATTCATAAAAATCCACCTGAAAAAGAAATCTTCATGTCTATAATCCTTACCAATTATACAAAATTACTCTGAAAACAATTCATTTGTGCTCTTATTCTATGAAAATTAGAGTGTGTTTAATTAAAATCAAGCTGACCAATTTATTTCTATTTAGGTCTAAATGTTTTTGCCACAAATGAAAAAATATTTTACATAGCATCATTTTCCACAGTCAGGAGCCAACTGCAGAATGGCAGAGGACTTCCTAAGCTGCCTCTGAAGAGCTCATTCACCATAGTGTTTTAATCCATGGCAAAATGCCAGCACTGCAAAACACCAGGCAAAACCTAGATAAAATCTGAAGAGCTGTTTTAAAAAGCCACTCCAGACAGAGGGAAAAGAAAAGTAATCTCCAACACACCTCTCCAATACCTGACAAAGTACTAGAATTAAATACCAGTAGGTCTGTTTCTTTAGATATGAAAGAAGCAAAAATATCAGTGCTGTCTTAGATGGAGCAGCTGGAGTCTCAATTTTAAAAGCAGTGAAGGTTGCTTTAAGTCAAATTGTGTAACACCTCCCAATTTTGAGGAAGTTAATCTATTCTAAGAATAACACAATGAATCTAGTCTGGGTTATTAGTGGTGCAAACGGGCCTGGAGTAGAGACACTGAATTTTAGGGAAACACTTAAGCTATCATGCTCACTGATTCTTCACTGCCTCTGAATCTGAATTCAACATTAAGAATGCATTGTTAAATGAATCCAGACCATCTTCACTTTTCTAGTTAAAACATGAAATTCTATAATCCCCTAATGTGCAGGAAATTGTGCTCTCCTACCCTCAATACTCTTTCAATTCTCTTTGAGTACTCTTTAGTGCAAATAATCCAACCAAGTAAGTTCAAAGTGAGATGGAGTTATGAATTTGCTTTCAAAATGCCCTCTCAAAAAATACCTTATTATGAAAGTAAGGTAGAATTCTTTAAAGGGGTCAAATTGAAGAAACAAGTAAGTAATAAATCTACTTACACAGAAAAGGCAAGCATGAGAGATGGATATCACTTACCATTTATAGAAACTTTTTAGGATTTACAGAGTGCCTAAAGTACGTTCTTAACCTTTTTTGTGTCATGAACCCCTAACTACATAGTAAAGCCTATGGACCCCTTCTCCAAATAATCTTTTTAAATGCATAAAATAAAATACAAAGGAAACCAAAAAAAGATCATAAACCCCAGATTAACAACCCTTACAAATGTATGCTGAAAAAAAACACTGGACTTGAAGTTCAAATCCTGGACCTACTATTTACTAACTGTTTAACTATTTATTTAGCAAGCTCTTTAGCCTCCCAGAGACTCAAGACTCTTTATCTAAAAAAAACTGAAATAACATTTACACTCTTTACTATCAGCAGCCAGATGACATAGTGGATAGAGCACTAAACTTGAAAGCGAGAAATACCAGACCTTGAATCCTGCCTCAGACAATGGGTGAACTGGGGCAAAATCCTTTAACCAAGAGCTTTGGTTTCTTCAATCTGTAAAGCAGGTACAATAAAAGCACCAATCTCACAAGTTGGTCTTTAAGATCAACTGTGATAACATGTAAAGTGCTTTGCAAACCTTAAAGTGCTACATAATGCTGGATATTACCTCCTTTGGGGATGGCGGTGGGGAGTAGTGATCAAAGCTCTTTGTAAGTTGCTCTATACATGTAATCTATTCTTAGGGTTACAGAGTAGGAAGCAGGAATGGTGGAAGGAGATCCGTTTATACAAGACCTGTTAAGTCATTTTTTAGTAAAATTCTTAAGACTTTATATCAACAAACTGCTGGAAGATTCTTAAATTTCACCAATTTACTTGCTTAATATTCAATTGTACCTTCAAAAGAGATGGAGTATTGAATTCATTTCCAGATCATGTAGTCACAAATGACAGCTTAATTATATTTGGAGCTGTGAATGACATGAGCTCATCTAGCCACTCATTTTCACTTTCCTGATGAAGTCCAGAAAGTTCAAGTATCACTAGGGCAAGGTCACAAAGATAGTAAGTAGCACAGTTGGAAAATGAATCTCAGATTAAACACTCTTTCCAGTCTACCACATTGCTTCAAAGATTGTAAATATGATGGGGCAGCTAGGTGGCGCAGTAGATAGAGCTCTGGCCTTGGGGTCAAGAGGACCTGAGTTCAAATCCAGCCTCAGACACATGACACTTACTAGCTGTGTGACCCTGGGCAAGTCACTTAACCCCGACTGCCTCACCAAAAAGCCCCCACCCCCCCCAAAAAGATTGTATATGATTCAATAAAAGGAAATACACCTACCTTTGATCTTTGTTGATGGAAACGATGGTGCAATCTGAAGGCCTTTCTTTATCATATTCATTCTGTATCTGTTGGTAAAACTGCTGGTAGAGCTTCTCTTTTTGATGGTCTTTATTGTGGTCATCATCTGGAAAATAATGAACCTCATTAAAAAAAGACTGTCAAAAGCCAACTGCTGAGTTTTACAAAACAAAAACAAAAATCTACATAACCTTCCCAAACCCCAGAAAACACAAGTGAAATTTCCAAGACTGTTACCTTTATGGGAATATTGGTATCTCTCATAGTTATCTTCACTCCCTTTAGAATAATCATACTCTTTCCCCAATAATTCTTCAAAGTTACTGCACAAATGAAAATAAAGTATTTTATTCATGTATATTTTTCCTCTAAACACATTCACACATTTCAATTAATAGCAATTTTTAGGATATCTTAATGCTAAATAAAAAACAAAAAAGGCTTTTTGAGCTTTAAGACATCTAAATGAATGCTACAGCCATCTAAAGATAAGTTCAATCTATTACTTCATTCAACAACCACTTTAGCCCCGTACATGACTTATGCTCAGGAAAGACAGAAAAATAAGATAAGTTCACATTTCTTTACTATCATTACAAGTCAAATTCTGAGCCTAGTGTCTGTTCAGCACTGTCATTCTCTGCTATATTGCAATTCAATGGCAAAGCCCTGGGACAGAAAGTCAAAAAAGCACATCTAAATGGCACATGAGCCACCTTTACATCATATTTTCTAAAGTTATGAGACAAGAACCTGGAAAAAGTGGTTATGAAAAACAAAACATAATTTCACACCTGAAGAATCTTAACTGGATCTTCATGCAAAGGAAGTGGGACATAAAAATCCTAAACTCTAGTTAACCAGAATGTAGGTTTATAAGCAGACAGCTGTATATTACAAGTGCTTAACGAATGTTTGTTGAATGATAATGCTGAGTACTCTGGAAATACAACAGCTAAAATTTTGGTAATCAAATTACGTTTTCTTTCTAAAAGCATAATGAATAGGAATATTCAGATACATAATGATCTATTTATTATCCAGATCAAAGAGTCCCCTTTTCCTGTGATTTAACAGAAGAGATAAAAGAAATATAAGCTACAACCAGTACACAAACCATTATCCATAATGTGGACCAATAAGTTGAGTTCACAAGGAATATCCAACTAGGTGCAGACACCAAGGAAAGCAGCAAACAATTATTTTCTCCAAAGATAAACAAATCTCTGATATTCTTCTTTGGAGTTTTTATTACAGTTCTCATACTCAAGCTCTTAAATTACATACAGTTGAAGATCAACACCAAGAAGTCCAACAAGATCATTGCTGGTCCACTGGGTATATATCATGTTTGCACTGATATTCTGAGACTAGCAATTTTTTTTTTAACTACCAATCTCTTTGAAATCTGAAAACCTAGGAAACTACATCCTATTCCTCTCTCTTTCATCAAAACACCGTCCTAAGGTTCCAGAGGACAAAGTACAGTCTATAGTAGAGAACTGGGCTGTTTGTTTTGCTTATCTTCAGTACAGTTTGCATTAAGAAACACTGCTCAAGAAGATTGTGATCTTTAGGTTAGGAATCAGCAAGAAAGAAAGAAGCCCACACATCCAGTTTCCACTTACATTAAATGATGACATTGCTCAATATATTTTTCTTTTAGAACAGTGGTTTATCCTCTCCAACCTTTCCTATGTTACATACAACAAATTCAATAAACACTTAACTGGTTACCATGTACAATGTACTATTTAATAATAGTAGGGATATAAGAATGAAATAAGACAGTCCTTTCATTCAAGGAGCCTGAAAACTACTAAGGAGGCTCAAATACTGTGTTCTTACTGCCTTTCTCATACATAATAACCTTATGAAGGAAAAGGATTCCATTTAAGGTCCCTATAAATTTGCCTTCTTTCCCAGGACAGGATAGTGATAAAACTCACCAAGTAAATAGAGTGAACAGGTGGGTCCAAGAAGCTAGAGTCTGAGCAGGTATTTAGCTGGTTTTGGAAGGACTCTCCACAGAAGTTCATAAATAAATACACTTCAGTATTACTCAGCAGACACTCTAGGTATGATTTACTAAAATGCTACCTGAGAGAAACTGACCTCTATCAACAGTAACTCCTGAATTTTATACTTCCAAACATTTAAACAGCCAGGAAATGCATTTTGTAATTTTGAATTATTAATCTAAACAGACACAAACCTCACCTTTAATGCAGGTGAGACAAGTAGCTTTGTCAAAGTCCATATAAATTTAGAAATATAAGGAAAAGGACTTAAATTTTTTTGTCTTTGTATCACTAATGCCTTGCACATAGTAGAGTGCTGAAGAAACGTTTGCTGAGTCTGAATTTAAAGCATTATTAAGACTTGTTTTTAAAAAATGACACACGGGGGCAGCTAGGTGGCACAGCGGATAGAACACCAGCCCTGAAGTCAGGAGGACCTGAGTTCAAATCCAGCCTCAGACCAAACACTAGACACTTACTAGCTGTGTGACCCTGGGCAAGTCACTTAACCCCAATTGCCTAAAAACAAAAACAAACAAACAAACAAAAAAACCAACAACAACAATAAAAAATGACACATGGACTCAGAAAAAGGTTCCACAGAACTGCCCAATGCTGATGCACTTACTTAGTTGATAAATAAGAACTTTATTACTGAAGGCCCTCATTACTACTTTGTAATACTTTGACCCACCTCTTGTTGACTCCTCATCCCACTGCCCCAAACAATTTTTCTTTCAGTGTTTTATTGTTTTTTTAAATTTCACTGTCACTTCTCAATAACTCATCTTCTCCTCCTAGCTCTTTTGTAATAAATAAGTACAGAGAGGAAAAACACCTATAACCCTCTACCAGCAGGAGGGAAGAAGCTTCACCACCAGTCCTCTAAAATTACAACAGATCATTGCATTGATTAGAGTTTTTAAATCTTTCATTGTTGTTTTCCTTTATTTTGTTGCAGTCAATCTCAAAATGACTACTGGGAAATTGTTTCCCTTTCCTCCAGCTCTCCTTGTCTTTATTTATTTTTTTAAATTTACTGGTATCAGTAAATTTTTATATCACCTTTCTATCCAAATATCTCTCTCCTCTCCCACCTACCCAAAGAACTATGCTTAGTAACAAATAATATAAAAGAAAAAGCAGTTTAGCAAAACCAACCAAAATATTAACCAAGTCAGAAGAACATGCAAAATTCCACACCCATAGTCTTCACCTCTGTAAAGGGAGAGACTTTCTTATTTCTCGTTTAGATCAAGCTTGGTTCATGATAAATACATAGTATTTAGTTTCCATTTTTATTTGGTCTTTCCATTTACATTGTTGCAGTCACAGTGTAATATATTGTTTTTCCCACTTCTTCACTTCGTATCAATTCATGTCTTCTCATGCATCTTTATACTCTTTATATTCATCATGTTTTATGGTGCAATAATAGTCTATTATATTCATGTACCACAATTTGCTTAACTATTCGTCAATCTACTTGGTTTCCAGTTCTTTGCTATTACAAAAAGTGTACTATGAATATTTTAGTGTATACGGATAAAACCATTCTTCCTACCTTTGAGGTTATAGGCATTTAATTTTAGTCTCATGAATATGGATATGTGTACGTGTACACACACACGTGGAGGGGGAAGGGGAGGGGGGGAAGGGAAAAGACAGGGAGAAGGAGAGAGGGAGAAGAAGAAAGAGACAGAGAGAGCAAATGAGAGAGATAGAGACAGAGAAAATGAGAGAGAGAGAGAGAGAAAGAAGGAGAGAGAGGGATAGAGAGAGAACAAGAACGAGAATGCATGTAGGTGGTACGGTGGAAATAAGAGTGCTGGGCCAGGAGTCAGGAAGACTCATCTTTCTGAGTTCAAATTTATTCTTAGACACTTCCTAGCCGTGTGATGCTGGGCAAGTCACTTAACCCTGTTTCCCTCAGTACCTCATCTGTAAAATGAACTGGAGAAGGAAATGGTGAACCACTTTAGTATCTCTGCCAAGAAAACCCCAAATGGGGTCACGAAAATTGAACACGACTGAACAACATGTGTGCGTGTGTGTGTGTGTGTGTGTGTGTGTGTGTGTGTGTGTGTGTGTAATATTCCTACTGGATTTCTGGAATGGTTGGACCAATTCACAGCTTGACCAACAGTGAAATTATCATGCTTGCCTTTCCATAATCCCTCTAATATTGATTATTCTTATCCAGCCAGCCATTCAGACCATTTAACAATCAATCTTCCCTGATGTTGCCCCACTTCGCCTTATCTGAAATGGACCTTCAGAAATTATGCCTCTAATTCCTGGGATAGTTAATACATTCAGCTTTTGTCCATGTCTTACCTACCCAACACTGTATGATGTTTCACTCCCCACCTAACCTGGGCCATCTTGCCTTTCTGCTGTTAAGTATTTTATCCCTGTTCTACCTAGTGCTCTGGACATGATAATAAGGCATAGACTCACAGGTGAGCCTATGCCATAGGGCATCATCTCCTTGATCACTACTACTAACACATCATTATAGATGTAATTCTATCATCTTGCTTTCTTCAGAAAGATGATACAATGTAAGGGCCATGCTGAAAGTCACCTATGCCAGGTTACTTTAAGAACAACAGAAAAAAAATAACTACCACTCCCAATAATATCATTACTTCTAGAAAGGACATGTCAATCATCTGCCCTTAAGTTCAAATGATTCCACTGACCCTACAAAATAAAGCTTCCTTCCCTGCCCATTCTCCAACATGTTTTATCTCCTCTATCTGCATATAAGTTCCTTAAGGGAAGAAACTGTCTCGTTTTTGCATTTGCATTCCCAGCACTTAAAACAGGCCCTGGCACAAAGTAAGCACTTAATTCATTTATTTTCATTTTCTGCTATCTTTGCCACTTTCCTGTGTACAGGGTAAAACCTCAGAGTTGCTCTGATTTGCATTTCTGCAATTATTAATGATCTGGAACACTCTTTCATATGCGTGTTAATAGTTTGCAACTCTTATTTTGAGAACTGTTTGTTCCCCCTTCCCTTATATTCAGCCGATGATTTCACTTCCTATTTTACTGAGATCAAGAATCACCTAGATTTCTTCATTTCTTCTATTTATTTCAAAATTTCTCTATCTTCAACCATCCTTTCTCTGAAGTAGCCAGTCTTCTATTGCAAAGCTTCTCCCTCCATCCATACTCCTGATTCCATCCATCTCTCAAATAATAAACCTTGTTCCATAAAAATAGTTCATATTTATTTACTGTTTGATATGCACGACTTCCTTGGATTCTCACAATAATCCTCCAAGGCAGATGATGACGATAACAACAATAATAATAGCTAACATTATATAGCATTTTAAGTTCAAATTTGCAAAGAACTTTTCAAATGTTATCCTATTTGATCCTCACAACAACCCTGGGATACAGGCATTACTATTACTCCTGCCTCCATTCTACAGAGGGAGAGGCTGGGTGTGACTTGCCCAGAGTCACTTAATTTAGAACATTTGAGGCAGGACTTCCTGACTCCCAAGTCCAATGCTCCACCCACTAGACAAGTTAAATATTTTATCCTTATTTTACATATAAGGAAAGGGAGACCTAAAGACACTACACAGACTGGGGAAGGTGTCACACCGTAAGTGGCTGAACCCACACTCAAATCCAGCCTCTGCTGCTAAACCCCCATGTTCTTTCCACTGAACCATGATACCTCATTTGTCAGTTGTTCTTTCTCTTTTGTAAATTCAGTATCTCCCTCCCTACTGGCTACTTGTCCTTCCAGCTAAAAATTTTCTCAAGTTTCTCTTCTAATTAAAAAAAAATCTTAAAAAAAGAAAAGAAACTCTTCTCCATCTGTGCTACTCTCTCACACTCCTCTCCTTATATTTCCTCTGACCTTCTTGTTACTGGGACAACATCACCATTTTGCAAAATCCCATCAGCCTTAGGACATCACTTCATCACCACCCTCTGTCCTTCTGACTAGAGAGTAGAGCCACAAACTCCCAAGCCTCCATTTAAGAAGGGAGCTAAACTCAGAACACCTCCTCATTTCTCATCTGGCTGCACTGCTCAGAGATTTCTCCAACTTTTCCCCCATGCTTTCTTATCAAGTCTCTTCCCAAGCTCCTCCTGTTACTTTCCATTTTTCAGCTCTTTTTTTTTTGGGTGGGGGGAGTATTCC
>NW_020954571.1:24720467-24740188 GCF_900497805.2 Vombatus ursinus | reverse complement strand
TCAGCAAACTTCTAAACTTCCTTTCTCACCATTTACCTAAAAAAGGTGCTTTTTCAAAAAGGTTTTCATTCTGCAATATTTGATACAACTTACCACTCCCCATTTTTGAAATTTCTTTCTTTCCATGACAAAGCAGGTATTTCCTAAGGTTCTGTTCTCTGCCCTCTTTTCTCCTTCTGTTCCATCGTGATTTCATAAAATCCCACAGCTTCAATTACCACGTCTAACACGCTGATTTCCAAGTCTACTTCTCCCCATACTTTAGTTCTACATTTCTAACTCCTTGATGAATACCTTTACACAGCTACTCCACTGACACTTTATCAACCTTATCATCTCTCACAAACTATCTATTCATTCATATGAAACCTGCTCTATGTAAGGCACTGTGCAAATCCTAAGTTCCTTGCTTTTGTACTGGCACCAACATTCTTCCAGACATACTGGAAACCTCACAGTTACCTCTAACTCTGCCCATTAATATAGATTAAAATTTAGACACAGGTTATAAGTATCTGTTCAACTCTTCCACTTCATTTATTCCAAAAGTTATGTTTTAGTTATTGCAGGCCAAAAGACAAAGTGGTTCACTGAGGCAAAATTAAATCAGGATATCACCATTTGAAACTTTCTCCTTTTGCTTTCATTAGCATTCAGTTGTTGATATGATGAATTTAACCCAAGCTATTTACCATATAAGCAGCTAGTACTATCATTAATTACAACCAAAACAGAGTAGACATTAAGACATATAAGAAATTTCTAAAACCTTGAGCACATTCTACCATTTTGGTAAAAACTTTACCTTTTAGTGTCTTCACTTTCTTTTATGTGACCATCTCCAGGAGAAATGATCAGATGAGGTTTATAAGGGTTTATGCTAAAAATATACAAATATAATAAATGCAAAGTTACACACAGAAAGGCATTTTACCTAAACATATTGGTTTTTACCATCTCTAATACATACAATGAAATCACAGATCCAAAGCTACAAGTTGAATTTTCCAAAAATAGTTATCTCTGAAGATTAAAATAAAAATTATTCAAGTTCTTCCTTTTACATTCCTTTTTATTTTAGTTCTACTATATTTATACAAGTGCTTTAGTGAATTTATCATAAGCAAGAAGATGTATCAGGTAAATTTTATGAATCTTTGCAACTCACCAAAAAGTTGCTTTGAGAATCAACAATAGAAATTCCAGACTGATCTGATTTCCCTCAAACTAACTACCCTAAAAATAATCAAGCACAATACTGGTAATAAGATGTGCTTTCCCCGCACAAAAATTTGGCTAATATTTTCTACTAGTTGCACCAGAACTACTATACTAGTAAAGGTTCAGCTAAATTAATTAACACTATTTTATTTACTTGGAAAAGGTATCTGACATTGGCGATGAAAACTGTGAAAGGTAGATATACAAGAATTAAAAGCCTATTAATGCTAAGTACTGTTTATGTCTTGGTACAGACCAGGGGACTTGAGTATCAGTTTTTAAAAGAACGTTTAAATTTTAATACCCTATGAAAGTACCCAAGTCCACCAAAAATTCCAAAATCTTAAAGAATGATACACTAACATTAAAGTTCAAACTTTAGCTTGGTATTCAAGGTCCTCCCAATGTATCCCCATCCTCTAAATTAGTAGTGTCAAACTCAAACTGAAAGAGACCCCTGTCTCCAGTATATTGACTTAGAAAACCACAAATTAATGTTACCTATGTTATACTATACTTTTATTTTATTCTGCTAAACATTTCCTAATTACATTTTAATCTGGTTGAAGCCTCCAGCTCAGCAATGAGTTTGACACCTTTTGCTCTAAGTGGTCTCTAAACTTTTTTTCATTAACAAAAGAAGTATCAGCATGAATCCCAATGTGTATATTACTTCTTCATAAATTATACACATGTACTAATAATTATATACATTATAAAATATAAAAAATAGAAATTTAAAGTGGATGAAATAATATTTGATGCTAGAATCAATAAAAAACCACTGGAGTTGAATTGAGGGCTGACTTGGTCAGACCTGCACTTTAGAAAAATCACTCTGGCAGCTTTAGATTGGAGAGGTGAGAGACTTGAGGCCAGGAGACCAATTAGGAGGTTATTTTAATAGTTCAGGTGTATTGATGAGGACCTGAGTAATAACTGTGTTAGTAGAGGCAAAAATATAGCTACAAGAGAATTTATAGCAATAGGGATGACAAAGAGTTGGTAACTGACTGGATGTACGGAGTGAGTGAGGAACTGCTGACTTTGAGGATGTGAATCCGAGAGAAAGGAAGAATGTGGGTGCCCTTCCATGTTCAGTCTAAAAGAGAGGTTGGGGGGAGGAAGACAGAGATAATGTAATGTTATCTGAGATGAATATCATTCATTCCTGCTTATCCTATGACATAATAAAGGTTCACTTGAAATTAATCAGTTAATACTAGCTTCTCTACTTAAAAAAAAAATCTGACTAGAAAATGAGAGCCGTCCACGTTGTGTGATGACTAATAGTGATAAACTTAACCCTTCTCAGCAATACAAGGATCTAAAACATCTCCAAAGGCCTCGTGATGAAAAATGCTATCCACAAAGAAGAAAGAACTATGAGTTTGAATGCAGATGGAAGCATAATATTCGCTATTTTTTTTCTTCTGTTGTATTCTGTTTCCTCTTTCTGGTGTTTCTTCCTATTGGTTTTAATTCTTACTTACGACATCACTAATGTGAAAATAGGTTTAAAAGGAATGTATATGTATAGCCTATATCAGACTGGGGAGGGAGGGGGAGAAAAATTTAAAACTCAAAAGCTTATGGAAGTGATTGTTGATAATTCAAAATAAATTTAAAAAAAAAGAAAATGAGAGCTGTCAAAGTAAGAGATTCATGAATTAAAAGTCTACTGATACTGAGTACTATTTATATTTTGATCCAAAATGAAAAAGGAGAGAGGCAGGTCTTTAATTCATCTATCACTGCCCAGGAGCACTCTGTCCCCATCGATGAGGTAATCCAGAGGGTAGGAGTAAGGTAATGTTTGGGGGAACCCACTGTAAGGCTTTCCAATGGTACTTCTGAACCTGCTGCTGTGAATAGCTGGGAGGTTGGGAGCTTGTACAGAAGAGGTCAGAGTGACAAGTAAGGGAGTATGGAGGAAAAGTTAGTTGTGTTGGAGACGAGCTATTGGCTATTTAAGAAAGATGTAATGCAATCTGTCTTCTCACCTTTCACTGGTTGATCACATACCCCTGAGGGTCAGAACAAAGCTTCCTTAGGCTCCCATTTTATAGACCACATCTTTCCACTAGAAATTATTTTCATGCTCTTCCTCATGCCTGAAATGACCTTTTTTCTTCTACAGAATTTCTTTTAAAATCCAACTCAAATGCCACCTCCTCCAACTCAAATTCAAACATTTATTAAGCATCTCCTACATTCAACAGTGCATTGGGGGTCTATTCAGTCAGTTAATAACCTTCATCTATCTAAGTCTCATATAGTACTTTGCAATTTTTCTAATGTACCTAAGTCCACTGAAACTCCCACTGATTATAGAGTCTATATTTTGAAAGTAAGTCTTAGGGAGGTACCAGAAGCTCAAAGAGATTAGCGGCCTTGCCCACGTCAGTTGGTCTTCCTGACTTCCAAATCTGGCACTCTATCCACTATACAAGATTGCATTTCTTTCTATTTACTTATTATGCATTATTTTATATTAGTTATCTGTATACAACACATCCCACCTAATAAAGCATAATCTCCAAATGTCTAGCAGCTCCAGACCTAGCACAATGGTCAAAGGCTTCCTAATTGACCATGCCTTACGTCCCTCCCCTCTCTGATCCATCCTCCACAGAGCTATCAAAGAGACACTTCTAAAGCACAGGTCTCTCACTCTCCGGCTCCCCAAACTTCGGTGACTGTCTATTGCTTGGAGGACAAAATACAACATACAAATCCCTCATCTTGTTTTGTTTTGTTTTTAATCTATTTGGCCCCTGCCTTACTATTCCAAGCTTATTACATCTTATTCCCCTCCAAAAGCACTCCAAATTAGCCTCCTTGCTGTACCCTGTCTAGGACATTCTGTCTCTAGTCTTCATGCCTTTGCACAAGCTGTCCTCTATGCCTGGAATGGACTCCACTTTAGCTTCCTACAAAGCTCAGCTCCAGGGCCACTCCAGCCCATAGCCTCAGCTGGCAATGCTTTCCCACAACCTACTAATCAGTAGTTGTTTTATACACATTTTCAGTTTACTTATATGTGGACATGTTGCTTTCCCTAACAAACTGAAAGCTCATTGAGAGAGGGTCTACTTTTGTGTTTGTATCCCTAGCACCTAGCACAAAGCTGTTCCTTTGAGGATACCCACCTCCTGATAGAGAGGTGACAGACACAAGATGCAGAAAGAGACGTGTACATTTGGGGACATGGCTGTTGTGCAGATTCACTTTTCTCAACTATATATATTTGCTACAAAGGATATTTTTCTTCCTTTCCTTTCTCTCAATTTTAAATGGGGGTAAAGTGGGGAGGGGTAGCAATAGTAATGCTCAAAAAAGGAGGGCCACTGAAACATTTCTTTAAATAAAAAGAAAAGCACATAAAGAAGTTCAGAAGGAAAGACAAACAAGCAGGACAGTTTTGAAAGTAATGTATAAAATTCATATATATTTTTAAAGTAAGCAGTATGAAATGGAGATTCAGTTTCATGTAGAATCATTTTTTGTGTTCTGCTATGTATATGGCAATGCTCTTTTTTGTCGTTTAAAATTCTGAATTTAAAAAAAATTTTAAAGTACCTATTTAATAAATATTTGTAGATCTTAATGTTTGGTATACAGTACATTTGATTTTGTTGGACTGAATTCAACTTCAATTAACTAGACAAACCAACAGCTTAAACTGAACAAAGAAACAAGTGAAACTAAGAAAATGCCTACTCCAAACTGTTATCTGAATGGAAAAAGAACAAAATGAGAATTCCTATCGGCAATTTGGACCGACAGGGTTAAAGAGTGCCTGGGAAACATATTCTTCTACAAAAAAGATAAGCACAGATGCTTGATTCAGCCCTTCTCTTGATTACAGCAGCCAAGTCTGAAGACCAAGAGAAGGCATTAGCAGATGGTTCGAGGTGCATAAGTCAAAAGAAAACTGCATTTGCCTTACAGAGCTTCCTAGCAAATAAGCCTGACTGATGCCAAGAAAGCCAGCCGGCTCCAAGGAGAAAAACAGCAGGATATCTGGAACCCAACAGTCCAGCAAAAGAAAGGAAACCTCAAGATACAACTACCTGGCAAAGAAATAGAATATCTAGTGTCACCCACAAACATAATGCTTTACCTCAAACACCTCCTAACTGGAGGGGACGTTTTTTTGGCCCGCCCAAGCCATTTATTTTAAGCAATGCTAGAGCTATAAAGGCATGTAATGGAAAACCTGCTAAGAACTAGTTATATCCAATGGTTACTCTGACTAAGCTACTGAAGAAAAAACAACTCACTAAAGCACAAATGGACTCCTTCTGGGCTCTTAGCACACCTCAACCAGCTGGACAACAGACAGAACAGGTCAAAAGGAAGCATGGCATATTCAAGGTCAAGGGCTCTGAAAAGCAGTCAGTAGACAACTACCTAGGATTCTGGAAGAAATACAAAGAAGTTTTACTCTACAACATCAATTTGCAGGTGTGAAATGTGATTTAAGCTTAAGAACTGGTTCATTAATTACAGTAAACCAAAGTTCATATTGCAGAATGAACCAATTAATAAACTGTTCCAGCAACCCTAAGAATGAAGCCAAGCTATTGATTTCTCTTTAAATCTGTTAAAAGGTATAAGAGGCTATTTAATATTAAAATGTACTTGCTTAAGTGACTGTGTAGAAAGGATTTTGGTTTCCTATTTGTCTTTATCTAACCATTGTAATTTCAAGCAAAAATTTATTAAAAGATCTACCAAAGTACCATACCCACAATTATATGTATAGACAAGTTTCTAAAAAGATCTGTCACCCAAAAGACTTTAGCAACATTGAGAAAATATTTTAACACTTTTAACGTTACATGTCAATTACCCCCAACTTATTAAATAATCTATTAAATCCTCATCATGTGACCCCCTGGGGAGAAATTTTAAAACTTAAAAGATTTTTTAGAAATCCACTCTTAAAACTATCATCGTTGTTTCTGGTTTTACTGAAAACAATTTGAATTTTAATACTTCTCGAGAGAAATTTGAATTAGCTGACAAAAACTGGAAAGAAGAGTTTGTTGTATTGTCCAAATCTAGTAAAATGCTAAAGTTACTCAAATGACAAATTTTAAATGGTTCATCTTGAAATAATCCAAAGCATCAGGAACGCAAATAACAGAACCAAGTGTTTAACTTTCAAATGCTCTTTGAAAAATAGACCAACTTATTATCAACCACAGTAGCCTAAATATAAAGTTTTAGTTGGACAGCCTTAATGATATTTTTTATATAGATAAAGAAACTGAGGCCTAGAGAGATAATGGGATCATAGAATTTCAAAGGTAATGATCAAATATTTAGTTCAACCCTCTTCCTTTTACAGATGAGGAAACTGAGGCCAAGAGAAAGGCCGTAACTTCCCCAAGGTCCTACAGTTAATAAGCAGCAGAGGTAGGTTTTAAGCCAAAGGCTACTGATTTAGATGCAGGCCCCTTTCCACTATACTGTTATCCTAGGTCACAGCTAATAGAAGAACCAGAGCCAGAGTCTCTACACATATCACTTGCAATGTGGCAATTTTTCAATAATTCTCTGTATTTAGGTTCATTCATGACTGTGGAATCCTGCATGTTCCCTACCTCACAGGGTTGCCATAAAGATTAGGTTCAAAGAGGGTTTCAAGTTTTAAATAACAGAACAAGTAGCACATAAATAATGGCTAGCATTTATATTGCACTTTAAGGTTTGCAAAATGCGTTGCATATTATCCATAGTCTCATGACAATCCTGGAAATAAGGGCTATTATTTCCCCAATTATACAAATGAGAAAACTGGGGGGTGGGGAAAGTAAGTAACACCATTTGAGGCAGAATTCCAATGCAGACCTTCCTGATTCCAAGTTCAGGACTGCTTCGAGACCTCTTTGCCTAAATATCAATCACCTCCATGCCTATTTGTCTAAAGATGGCCCGTCAAAATCTTTCCTTTCAAAACAGCACACAAAATATACTCAAAATTTTCAAGCCAAATCAAAATAAAAATTAAGGGAAATTGTGCAAATTCTGTTCTAGATGGAAACTAATGAGAACTCCAAACACAAAGAACAATGCTGGAAACTTCTGCAAGGCATAGGAAATATGAAACCCATAGAAGCAGCAAAAAACCAAAGTGGTAAAAATAACATCTTTAAAGAGTTACAGAAAATTCAAGTGACAATCATCACTGTCTCTGAAGAATGATAAAAAGAAATGACACTAAAATGTAATGAGACAGTGATATTTTTCTATACCAAACAAGGACAACACAAGTGCCACCTTTGCATATGCAGGCTACTCTCAATCTTTAAGGTTCCAGACAGTTAACTCAGGGTCCAAAGAGAATTAATGAAAAGCTTCAACTAGATAGTAAGACTGAAAATTTTTTTTATCTGAGAATCAAATTCTTTGAATCACATATTGGAATGACAGCTGTATGGTCACACTCCATTTACTGAGGTGTTCCTTCAGTATTAACAGAAACAGACTTTAAAAAAAAAACCCTTGTTTAAGTTATACCAATGAAGAAAAAAATTTGGTAAAAATTTCCCCCAGATGTCTCTTATCAGACATATTTACAAGATTTATGAAACTAAAGAAGATGCTTGATTTCACAGCTATCATTTTTCAGATAGAGGTTCTAGAATTCAGGGACTTATTGCTCACTAGTGTCCTGAGCCCACCCTTTCCTTCTCTGACAAAGCATCCTAAACTACAGACCATAACAGCAGGTACTACTTCTACATACCATAAGCTCTCAGCTACTATTAGGTAACCTATGATTCTATTTTGAGAAAACGTAATAATACTAACCATAGTCACTTAGTCCGAACATCTAATTTTATTTTTATATATGAGGATACTAAGGTCCAGAAAGGGTAAGTACCTTGCCCAAAGTCACATAGCTGGTTAACAACTGCACTATTAGAACCTAGATCTTCCGGTGACATTGCAGAACCTGAGGTTTACAGGTATGGACACAACAGTGGGTTCTAAAAAGCAAAGCAAACAAAGCATGAGCTACGGCAGGTCTTCTCAAGAAGGAAAGGTTAAGAGAACTCAGAGGACCAGCCTTGATGACCAGATTAGCCTCCAGGCCAATGGATGAATTTTTCAGCTAAGGCAACTCACCAAACTGATCTAAGGTATAGAGGAGTTGTGATCTGCAAATCTGTGGAGGGAGTATCTACAGCAAGGAAATCCCACTTTAATGAAGTACAATCACACGAATATAAAACACAGCACCTAATTTTAAAGTAATTTTTATTTTAATTTACACTGATGGTTGACTGACCATTAGGAAATCAATTTACTTCATTAAAATGACAAGGATTACAAATAATAAACTAAATTTTGACTGGTATTTAAAATAAATACTATTTAAAGAAGTGGTATGGAGTCTTTGGCTATCTTTAAGTTGTATTACCGCAGTTTTCATGCCAATCTGCTATACTATCATTGCCACAATCAGGAAAAACCCAAAGCACAATCAGTCATTCTGAAAAATTTAAATAAGAACTATTTTATAAAAGTGAAATCTGTCAAAATTTTCTAGAATAGATGCATCTGTTGAAAGGGATTAACAAATATGATTCATATACAGAAGACAGTTTGTTTATCCAGCACCATAAAGAGACAAAGTATTTCATGTTAACTGAATTTTCAATACAACTGAAGTTGCAATCTGCTTTGTTGCAAGGTAAATCAAGAGATCTTTCAAAGTATGAATAATCTATAGGGGGCTTGGAAACTAGATAAGTAAACGTGTAAGAACTGTCTCTAAAAATAGGTTCTGAGGGGTTCTAGGAGAAAAATGTCTAAGTTTTAGTAATGGAATTTGTGACATCTATGGTGACCAGGCTCTGAAGAGCTGAGGTTGCCAAATGTGACTATTTGAAATGAAACACTGGCATATTCAAAGACTTTTATACACTAACACAAACACTAAGTCCTTCCTTCGATGACGACTTTTTCTAGGGAAAGCCTTCACAACTAAATATTAGTGAACAACTCCAGAAAACAATATTGACAATTTCATCTAATTTGACTAACCTGCTGAAACTCTAATGAAATACAGCTAACACAAATATTTAGGGGATATTTTACCTCACCTTTTATCTGCAGCACATCTTTGAGTTTGTCCTCTGTTAACCTTGACCCACGAAGACATTTTTAAATCCTACAACAATTAATTCAGGTTATTTGCCTTCAGGATCAAAATGATTAAATATTTTCATACCACCATTTGAAAAGAGAAAATTTCCCCAACAAAGCTAGGTTTCCTACCAATGACAGTCAATTTTTAATTAAGCATTGTAATAGGGAAACAGTCAAATTAAAATCCACAGATTATACAAAAACTCCATTTATAAGCTACAAGGTAAATTAAGTCATTTTAAATAGGAGGATACCAGCTTTGAAAGAACTGAGGTGCACAGAATGAATAAGCATTTATTAAGCACCTACTAAGTGCTAAGCACTGGGGATAGAAATGCAAAGACAGTTCTGGCCCACAAGGAGCTTACATTCTTTTTTTAAATTTTTATTTTATTTGTTGAAAGTAAGTATTTTCATATGCAAGGCAAAACAGAAAAGAAGGACAAATCTCTATTATGTCCAGCTTACTTTTCTTTTTAAGCACATAAATTCAACATGTAACTTTCAAAGCTGTCCAGCCTGTCAGCCTTTCCATGTGGATTACCTTAGGTAAAGGAACTTCTATTCTTTTAAGACAGAATACACACAGGTTGGCCAAGAAGGAGCACTTTGATCCTGAAAGTTACCAATGAACTAAGCCACAGGGGAGCTGATGGACATACACCCAGTGGCAAAGTGGATTTGATCATGAGGAAGGAAAGATGGCAGTACCCACTGGTACTTGGTATAAGTATGGAGAGGCAGTGGGACATAGTAGATATGGCATCTTTGATCCATACTGGTTTTATGACCGGGTGAATCACTTAATCTCTCAGGGCTGTAGGTAGCTCTCTAGACTTTAGTTGCAGAGAAGTTGCCCAGCTGTGTTGGCAGAAGGAGCTTTCTCACTCAGGAGCTGGCTAGACCAATGAAATCCTAAGTCCATCCCTATTCCCAGCCCAATCTATCCCCTAAGTATAACATGCTATTGATTGTTTTTCTTCTTCTTTTTTGTCTTCATACCCAGTGCTTTGAACACTGCAGGTACTTAGTAAATATTTGTTGAATTAAACTAAATTGAAATGGCACCCATTCCAGGGCTTTTGGATGTCTTTGAAGGGAACACTGACCTTCAATAGAAAATATAGACTGGGCTAGTAGGCCTTGATGCTTCCTAACATTTCCCTTTCACTGATATTTTAATTTTATTATTTCAGCAAAAATCAACCTAGCTCAAACCTTTTATACCTTTTATTCCTGAAGATGCTGCTGCTGGATTTCTCTCCTCCCTTTTGGTAAGAAAGCAGGCAGAAGTCTCCCTCCACCCTTGTCTTTCAAGCAAACCCTAGGGTACGACAAGAGGTGTTAAAAAGATGGTCCAGTGGAGTCTTCAAAGATCCAAGGTAGATTTGTTTACATCTCTGGGTTAACTGTTCAATATCTTACAGCTACAGGAAACAAAGCAGGCTCACACTGACTGCTTCTATAGTGTTCCCCTTTATGCACTCCTGGCCAGCCCCAAGCTTCTCCAATCACGAAAAGAGTACAGCCACTACACCAGTTTCTCCCCTTCTTTACTATTATTAGACTGACTTTCATTTTATGACATTCCTTCTTGAGCATATCTTAATTTCAGGCCCTGGTGTAATATTCATGCCCTTTGAACTTTTCAAAATGCACTGCCCAAGCTCCCTCCCCAATTCAGAATATAAGTCCAGTATAACCTACTCCATAAAGCTTTCCTTGACAATCTTGTAATTGGCTGCGCGAGGATTATCACCTCTATTGACAGACAAGGACATTAAGACTAAGGGAAATAAATTAGGTGACAGTCCCAGTCACTTAACGAATAGCTAACAGAACAAGAACTAGAGTTTTCGAAAAACCTGAGAAACAAGTTTTCTGAATCTAATGAAAAGAACACTAGATTCAGAGTCAAAGGATCTGGATTCAAATCCAAGGACCTGCTATTTGCTACTTATGCGACCCTGGGCAAGTCATAATCTCTTTTTGTTTCAGTTTCTTTATCTATAAAATGAATGGTTCCCAAACTACTTTTGAATGTCAGAATTCCTCCCTTCCCCTCCCCCTCTTTGAGATGAGATCTCCCTATCACATCCAGGCTGGAAATGCAGCAGCCGTTCACCACTAATGACAGGCACAGAAACTCTGACCTGTTTTGTTTCCAATATGGGCTAGTTCATCCCTACTCAGGCAACCTGGTGGCCTCCTCCCTACTGGGGGCTTACTGAGGATTTAATACAGACACTGAAAGAGCTTGAGCCCACTGCAGGTCAGAACTCCTGATCTCAAAAGACCCACCAGCCTGAACCTAACTGGTAGTAGGGATTAGAGGCATGTGCTTTGAACTCTTTTTTATCTTTTTTAACAAAAAATTTCCTGGACCTGACATAACAATAGTTGTACTATTAATATTACATGACTGAACAAATATATAATGAATACAATACTTTTAAGTTAATTTATATATTAATGAAATTTAAATAGTAATGTATATATTGTAAGACATTTATCCCAACTGTAGAAGCTATGTTTACTTAATTATGAATTCACATTTGGATTCAAAATAGGGGAAAGGGCTTAACCCCAAAACTGAGAACCTCTAGATTAGATGACCTTTGAGGTCTATTTTAGCTTTAAATTCTATGACTTTATTCCTTCCACTACACTTGTGCCTCCCAACGTGAATCTAAAATAGGACAGACCAATCTCCTAAGGCCTCTAGTTTCTACTGCAGGTCAGAACCAAGTCAGTCAGTCAACCAACAAGACATTTATTAAGTGCCTACTATGTGCACTATGTTCTACTAAGTCTAGAGAAGTCCAAGAGCCTTTCCATATCTCTGCAGACAGGAAGGAGATGATAGCAATCCAAGTTAAGTACTTGTCAGCACCTCTCAAGGAGGCCAGATGTCACAAAGAGGCAAGAAGGGAGAGGAAGACAATGTGGAAAAGAAAAAGAAGGGAAAAGAATGGGAGAAAATGAAAAGAAAGGTTAATAGGGAAATAATTATTTTAATTCAGACACTACAAAGCTTCTTCAATGAAATACATAATTGTTTGAAAAGAGTCAGTCTAGCCAACCAAATGAAGTAGATGTTGAACACATTTCCCAAAAAGTTACATGTGTACATAGACAAACGGATAGAAAGATAGTGGACAAATGCTACAGATGGACAATAAATTGGAGTGTGGAAAGAGCACTTGGCTCTGAAGTTAAGAGGACCTTGGTTCAAATTTGAAATCTGACACTGTGACCTAGCAAGTTACCATCTCTCGCTGGGGCCTATTTTTTTCATCTATAAAATGAGGGGGTTCCATTCAAGAGCTTCTGAGGCCCCTTTCAGCTCCCAAACTGATACTCCCTCCTCTCTAGACAGCTCCACAGCCCCTTTGCAGACAAGCTACTACAGCCAGGAGGGTTCAACCCTAAAAAAACCATCTACAATTGGTACTTTCACTTCCTCTACTCTCACTTTCTAAAACCTCTGAAATCTGGCTTCTTAACCTCATCATCCAACTCAAACTAATTCTCCAAACTTACCCATCCTCTTATTTGATCTCCATTCTCAACCTTCTTATCCTCTCTGCAGCATTTGATAGTGACCACCTTATCCTATATCAGGGGTTCTATGAATTTTTTTTTAAATTTTGTTAACTGTATTTAAATATAATTGGCTTCTTTTGTAATACTATGTATTCTTTAAGCATTTAAAAACATTATTTTGAAAAGGGATACAGATTTCATCAGACTGCCAAAAGGTTCCACAACATAAAAAAGTTAAAGAACCCTTCCCAGATGGATGCTTTTCCTCTCTAGGTTTTTTTGTGACTAGAGAGGATGGTTCTCTTCCTACTGTCTGACCTCTACTTCTTTAACTGAATCTTGATCCAAATTATGCCCACTAATTGTAGGTGTCTCCAAGGTATTGTCCTCTCTTCTTCTTTCTAAACTCTCTCACTTGATCTTACTGGTTTCTATGAGTTTAATAACTATCTTTCTGCACATGATTCTGAGATGCAGATATCCATCTCTAGTTTCTCTTCTAAGCTTCAGTTTTGTAACACCAACTGTCTCTTGGACACCTCAAACTGAATGTTCCATGGGCATCTCAAACTCCACATGTTCAAAATAAGACTTATCATCTCCTCCTCCTACCTTCCCCTCTTCTGAACTTCTCTACCACTGTGAAGAACACCATCATCTTTCCAGTCACCCAGGTTTAAAATCTCAGTGTCATCCTTAATACTTCTCTATAGCTTACTTCATATATATAATTAGTTGCCATATCTTTTAATTCTTTCTTTAAAACATCTCTCTCATATGAGTCCTTCTTTCAAATCACGTAACTACTACTTTAGTTCAGGTCCAAATCACCTCTCACCTGGATCACTGCAATAGCCTTCTAATTGGTCTTTCAGCTTCACACATCTCTCCTCACTCCACCGAGGTGCCCAAGTGATGTTACTGTGACTATGTCAACCTCTTACTCAATAACCTCCAGTGGCCTTCTATTACCTCCAGGAACAACTATAAAGCACTTTGGCAATTAAATCTCTTTACAACTGAGCCCCTTCCTATCTTTCCAATGTTCTTCATTCTCCTTCTTCCAAGCACTCTATGATTCAGCCATACTGGTGTACTTGCTATTCCTCCATCTTCCATCCCCATGCCTTTGCAATGGTTGTTCTCAATGACTGGCATACTTTCTCTCCCAAGCTTGGACTCTTAGAATCTCTGGCTTCCTTTAAGATTCAGCTCAAGTGCTACCTCCTTCAGCAGGCCTTTCCTAGTCCTATCCCCTCCCAGACACCCAAGCTGCTCATGCCATTCCCTCAAGTTACCTTCCTTAAGGGCAGGAACTTTTGCTTTTTCTGTGAATCTTCTTACATAAGCCTGCATAAACCCTTAATACCTGTTGAGTGATTCATCACTGAATTTTATCTCGCCTCCATCCCCCAGCTCCTCTCACTTCTGCTTTTCCCTCCCCTTCTAGATTGGTGACTGTTCTACTGGCCCTCTACTTCAGGAAAGCCCTGAGACTGACTTAACTTCCCTCCTTACTCCCCAACTCTGTCCTCCACAACTTCTCAACTGTTATGAGTGCACACTTTCCTCTCCCTCACCCCCTCCAGTTCTGGAATCATTATCAATTCAACATAAACAAAATGCCTCTCATGTGCCTCTACTCCCCCAAGAATCATCTCCACCCATTAGAATGTAAATTCCCCTAAGTCAGAGACTGTCTTTGCTTTTCATTGCTGTCCCCAGTTTTGGCATAGAGAGTAGCACTTAATAGCACTTAGCACAGAGCCTGACATCTACTAGCCAGCTCTTAATCAGTTTTTTTTTTCATTTATTCTATTGAAGAATGGTTTAGATCAAATGCAGCAGATCCGAATTTAGGGAAATGAATAATTCTTTAAACATCAGGTTTCCAAGCTGGTCTCTGCTTCAAAAACCATCTATCTTCTTAACAGTAAAGTTTTCTTAGTGCTATTATATCTGGGATTCATGGAACATCACAATTTCATTAAGAATCACAAATCTGGCAAAGAGTCATGTAATGACAGGTTGGTGCAAGTAGTGTTATAGCGAGTTATTAATGACTTACTTTGGGGAAGTAATATAAAAATCATCACCAAGGATACCTATGATAAAAAAAAGATGAGCCGCTAATGACAGTAAGGCAAGGGGTTACAGGATGCAGGAGTAAATTGCTATTTGTAAAATATTAAAATCAGCACAGAAAAGGTCTTCACTGTGTTGAAAATCGTTTCACCTATCTGAACTTCAATATCCTCATCTTTGAAACAGAGATGAACATTAAAAGTATCACTAATGTGAGTTGTTTTCTACAGCAGATTTACAAAAAGACAAACGAGAAACGCACAAGATGAGAAATGGAGGGGAGTCAACCATCACTTGTGGAGGCGGTCTACACACTGATGAGATCACCGTTTTATTGAAATATTGTTACTATTAAAACTCACGTTGTTATATCGCTTTGTGCTTTCCTCACAACGATCCTGTGAGCTACGGAGTAGGAGAGAAGGGGAAGAGAAGAAATGACTGAGGGGAACAAAGCAAAAAGCAGAGAAAGTGTGGGATAAAGAGGGGCAGGTGAGAAAGGTACTGAGCGTAAAAAGAGGGGAGACAAGGGAAGGAGCAAAGAAAAAATCGAGAAAATAGGGAAGGAGAGAAAATGAGGTGAAAAGAAGGGAGAGAGAGAGAAAAGAAGCAGTAAAAGAGGAGGGGGAAACGATAGTGGGGAGGAGGAGAGGGGAGATGGGAGAAGGCCGAGAAGGGGATGGAGACGAGGACGGAGAGAAGCAGCAGGTACGGCACGGAGTGAATGCAGAAAAGCAAGGAAGGGAAAGGAGAGAAAACACCAGAGGGCGAAGGAGGGGGTCGAGGCCGGGAAGGATGGGGCCGAGGGGAAAGGGGGACACAGAAGGAGCAGCTGCGGCTCGGGGTCTGAGGGTGGGGGAGAAGGAGCTCCGGCCCCCATGGCCGGAGCACCCGAAGGAGCTAAAAAACAAAAGCGGAGGACGTGGGGCTGGGGGTGTCGGGAAGGGGAGGCCCGAGGCCTGCCGGCGCCGAAGCTCCAGGCGCAGGTCGAGCCTAGGGGCGAGGCCGCGTCCTGGAGAGGGAGGTCTGTCTCAGGGAGGAGGGGGCTGCACTTACCGGAGCTGGGAGGTGGCGCTGCCGGGCGTCCAGCTCCAAGCCTCCCGCTGCGCGATACTCCACTCTCACCCAGGGGCCGCCGCTGCGGTCCAGGCCCCAGCGCTGCTCCCGCCCCCCACCCCTCCCGCAGCCGCTTCCGGCTCCGGCCCAGCTTCCGGTTCCTGTTCCGGCTCGGTACTCTGGACTCCGGCTCCGTTGCTCCTGGAGACGGGCGCCTTACAGCAGTCCCTCCGACAGGACGCGAAAGAGAGCGCCCTCTGGCAGACCGGAGGCCCAGCGCAATCTGAACCGGAGTGGGGATTGGAGAGAGGGGAAAAGGGAAGAACGGGAAAGAAGGAGCAGGAGAGAGAGAGAGAGACAGAGTGAAAGAGAGAGAGAAAGGACAGGAGAGGGGGAGAAAGAAGAAAGGAGAGGAAGAGAAGAAGAAGAAGGGGAGGGGGAGGAGAAACATAAGGATGGAAGATTAGAGCTGGAATCCAGAGATTCTTCACCTTTTTCTTATCTGGTAACCCTTGGGCAGTCTGAGGAAGCCTGTGGAAACCTCAGAATAATATTTTCAAATGCATAAAACAAAATTCATGGTATTACAAAGGAAATCAATAATAATTGAAGTATCAATTTATTTTTAAAGCAAACTCAAGAACCCCAAGTTAAAAGCCCTTGTGTGTGTGTATTATACATATGCACATATATGTACGTGTATATATACATAACATGCATACATGGAGTTGGAGCTGAGGAAGAACATTGAACGGCTATATACACTATATATATACTCTATATACACACACATACGCTCATATACATATGTGTGTACATTTCATATCTATATCTGTGTGTGGATATATATATATACATACATATAATATATAAGCAGTCAATCCTCAACATTCTTGTGTTTAACTTTCACAACTTCAAGCATTTGCATGATTTTATTAGCCACCTCATTTTTACTTTCCTGTTGGCAACCAGGCACATTTGTGGCACCCCCAGTAGAGAAAAAAATCAGAGGCTCATCTCCCACAATTTTGTGGAGCAGCTGGCATTCTAGGAGGCACTTCACTGGTCTTGTTTACCCTACTGTTATAAAGAGCTTCCTGTGCATTGGTTGCACATTTTCATTGTTTGCCTTTAAAACTCAAGTTTTAAGTTAAATCATAGTTCAAGTCCTTTAGGTTCTAAGCCCAAGGATGCAAAGTCTGTGATGCAGCTTGGTGAGAAAATAAAACTGTTAGATGAACTTCATGCAGGCTATTGTCCTGGACTCCTTTAAGGAACACATATGGCACAGGAAGCAAATTTCTATGGTAGATTATTTCAAGCTGGCACATCCCCTCGCTGTGAAGGACAGAGTGTCAGAGGCAATGTGGAGGCCTTGCCAGTCTCAGACAGCAGCAACTAAAGTTCCAGCAACTGCTCTTAGTTTTCAGAGGGCAGCCAAAGTAGAGAGGTTTTTAGCAGTATAGTACTGTATACAGTACAAAATTGTCACACCGCCATCTGATGCAGTGGAAGGTAAGACTCAGGTTAAAAAATGTTTTAGTTTTAAAAAATTTTATTTGCTGTATACTATTAATGGTACTATAGCTTTTATATGTTATGAAAGGTGAATATTGTCTGAAATCAATTTTTTTAAAGATTGAGATGTTAGCAAAAGGTCACAGAATTCTAGTGAGAAAAAATGTTTTACATATTACCAATTTTTTTTATGTAATGCATTTTATGGGTTATTTCATGGCTACTATGTTAGGAAAAGTGCATGTTATCAGAATAAATGTTTTGTTATAAAGAATTATATGCAGAAAAGTATATTTTCAGCAATCTCTAGTGAAAAATTACAATTTTTGGTGATCATTGGAACAGCTCCCAATTTTCTATAGGTTTAATGTGTTAACATTCAGATTTTTTACTTTGTCACCATTTTCTAGGAACAATACTTCCATGAAAGTTGAGGACTGACTGATTTTGTGTGTGTGTGTGTGTGTGTGTGTGTGTGTGTGTGTATACACATACATATGTATACTCTATGCATATATATTATACATGAAATCCAACCCCCTCATTTTATGATGAGAAACTGGAATCCAGAGAAGAGAAGTACTTTTTCCAAGGTTACACTGGTAGTTATGAGCAGAGCCAGGATTCAGCCCTGGAAAGAAGTGAGAAAATGGGGAGAGATCCAGGAAAAAAAAACAAAAAGCAAAAAAGAAAGGACTAGAGAGAAGAAATGAAGCAAGAAAAAGAAAGGGAGAGAAAGGAAGGAGAAAAAAGTATGAATGAAGTAAAGAAGAAAAGGGGGCAAAACAACAGATGGAGAATAGATAAATAATCAATAAATGTTTATTAAGTGCCTTTTATGTGATAGACACTATGCTAAAACTCTGGAGATACAAAAAGAAGCAAAAGATAGTCCCTGACCGCAAAGAGCTCACAATCTAAATGGGAGATACAACATGCAAATATACACAAACAAGTTATATACAAGATAAACAGGAAATAATTTATAGAAGGAAGGCACTAGAATTAAGAGGGAATGGGGGGAGGCAACTCGGTGGCGCAGTGGATAGAGCACCAGCCCTGAAGTCAGGAAGACCTGAGTTCAAATCTGGCCTCAGACCAAACACATGACACTTACTAGCTGTGTGACCCTGGGCAAGTCACTTAACCCCAATTGCCTAAAAATAATAATAATATAAAAAAGGGAATGGAAAGGCTTCCTGTAAAAGATAGGATTTTAGTTGGGATTTAAAATAGTAGTGATTTAACAAAAGCAGAAAAGATTAAGAAGAGGTGGCAAGAATATACTGAAGAACTATACAAGAAAGATCTTAACATCATCAATAACCACAATGATGTGCTTACCGATCTAGGGCCATACATCCTGGAGAATTAAGTCAAGTGGACCTTAGGAAGTATTGCTAACAATAAGGCTAGTGGAGGTGATGGAATTCGAGCTGAGTCATTTAAAATCTTAAAAGATGATGGTGTTAAAGTGCTGCATTCAATATGCCAGCAAATTTGGAAAACACAACAGTGGCCACTGGATTGGAAAAAATCAATTTATATCCCAGTCCTAAAGAAGGCCAAAAAAATGTTCAGATTACCAAACAAGTACATTCATTTCACAAGCCAGCAATATTATGCTTAAGGCTTCGGCAATATGTGAACTGAGAATTACCAGAAGAGCAGGCTGGTTTTCAAAGGGGCAGAGGAACTAGACATCAAATTGCCAACATTCGATGGATTATGGAGAAAGCAAGAGAGTTCCTGAAAAAGACCTATTTCTGCTTCATTGACTACATTAAAGCCTTTGACTCTGTGGATCATAACAAAATGTGTCAAGTCCTCAAAGAGACGGGGTGCCATATTATCTTACTTGTCTCCTGAGGAACTTGTATGTGGGCCAAAAAGCAACAGTTGGAACCAAACATGTATCAAATGGTTGGTTTAAGATTGGGAAAGGAGTATGACAAAGCTGTATATATTTTTTTATTAATTATTTTTAGTTTTCAACATTCACTTCCATAAGCTTTTGAGTTTTAAATTTTCTCCCCCTCCCTCCCCATCTCCCTCCCCAAGACAACATGCAATCTGATATAGGCTCTACATATACATTCCTACCAAACATATTTTCACATTAGTCA
>NW_020954571.1:24720003-24720378 GCF_900497805.2 Vombatus ursinus | reverse complement strand
GTTTTGGAGATTAGATTCTTGCATTGCTGAGAAAAGCTAAGTCTATCAAAATGAGTCATCTTACAATGTGGCTGTTACTGTATACAACGTTCTGGTTCTGCTCACTTCACTCAGTATCAGTACATACAAGTCTTTCCAGGTTTTTTTGAAGTCTGCTTGCTCATCATTTCTTGTAGCACAATATTATTTCATTACATTCATATACCACAACTTGTTCAGCCATTCCCCAATTGATGAGCATCCCCTCAATTTCTAATTCTTTGCCACCACAAAAAGAGCTGCTATAAATATTTCCAGACATGTGGGTCCTTTTCCCATTTTTATGATCTCTTTGGGATACAAAGTTGTATATTTTTATACCTTATTTATTTAACT
>NW_020954571.1:24717402-24719966 GCF_900497805.2 Vombatus ursinus | reverse complement strand
TATATGCAGAGTACATCATGCAAAATGCCAGGTTGGATGAATTAAGCTAGAATTAAGGTTCCTGGGAGAAATATCAACAATCTCAGATAATGCACATGATACCACTCTGATGGCAGAAAGTGAAGAGGAATTAAGAATCTTCTTGATGAAGGTGAAAGAGGAGAATATAAAAACTGGCTTGAAGCTTAACATTAAAAAAAAAAAAAAACTAAGATCTTGGCAACTGGTCCCATCACTTCCTGGCAAATAGAGAAAGAAGAAATGGAAGCAGTATCAGATTTTATATTCTTGGGCTGAAAAATCACTGCAGATGGTGACTACAGCCATGAAATTAAAAAATGCTTGCTCATTGGTAGGAAATATATGGGAAATCTGGACAGCATACTAAAAAACAGAGCTATCACCTTGCTGACAAAGGTCTGTATAATCAAAGCTATGGTTTTTCCAGTAGCAATGTATGGCTGTGAAAGCTGGACCATAAAGAAAACTAAGTGCCACAGAATTCATGCTTTCAAATTGTGGTGCTGGAGAAGACTTCTGAGAGTCCCTTGGACAGCAAGGATGTCAAATCAGTCAATACTTAAAGAAATTAATTCAGGCTGTTCTTTGGAAAGACAAATACTGAAGCTGAAGCTTAAATAGTTTGGCCACATAATGAGAAGATGGGAGTTATTGGAAAAGACCCTAATGTTGGGAAAGATTGAAGACAAAAGGAGATAGCAGAGGATGAGATAGATAGTGTCATGGAATCAGCAAGCATGAGATTGGATATATTTCAGGAGATAGTAGAAGATAGAAGGGCCTGGTGTAATACGGTCCATGGTGTCATGAAGAGTCAGACATGACTGAACTGAACAACCACAAAGGAAGCCAGGGAAATCAGTAGGTGGAATTGAGGAGGGAGATAATTACAGGCATGTGGGACAGCCATAGATAGGTGTCTTGTCTGTGTAGCATCCAGGAGGTCAGCATTACTGGATCACAAGGGGAGTAAGGTATTAAGAAGACTAGAAAGGTGGGACAAGGCTAGTTTACAAAGAGCTATGAATGCTAAAGAGAAGATTTTGTATATTATCCAGGTCTAGGAGCTCACAATCAAATGGTGGAGAAAACCTGCCAACAGTTGTGTACAAATGATATCCTTTATAAAAGGACAAATTGGAGATAATCAACAGAGGGAAAGAACTAGCTTCTTGCAGAAGATAGGATTTTTAGCTGAGACTTCAAGGAAGCCAAGAGGCAAAGATGAAGTGAAAAGAGAATTCCAGGTACAGAGGACAACTTGGGAAAAGGCAAGAAACAGAAAGATGAACAATATCACTGGATTGTAGAGCACCCTATTGGGGGGAATCAAGTATCAGAAAACTGGAAAGTTAGGAAGGAGACAGGTAGTAAAGGGATTTAAAAGCCAAATGGAATTTTATATTTGATCCTGGAAGTAAGAGGAAATCACTAGAATTTACTGAGTGGGAGGGATGACGTTTGCCAGACATGCATTTTTTTTTAGTTTTTTTTTTTTTTAGTTTTTTGCTTTTTGGTGAAGCAATTGGGTTAAGTGACTTGCCCAGGGTCACACAGCTGGTTAAGTGTCAAGTGTCTGAGGTCATATTTGAACTCAGGTCCTCCTGACTCCAGGACTGGTGCTCTATCCACTGTGCCACCTAGCTGCCCCCAGACACGCATTTTAGGAAGATCATTTTGTCAGCCAGGTGGAAGATGGAATAGAATGGGGAAAGGCTTAAAACAGGAAGAACAACCATCAGGCTATAGCAGCAGTCTAGGCTTGAGGTGAGAAGGGCTGCACCAGAGTGGTGGCAGTATCAGAGAAGAGATGGGGGCAAATATGAAAGATGTTACAAATGTAGATTCAACAGGACTTGTGAACAGATTGGATATGGGGGGGATGAGTGAATGTGAGGAGCTGAGGATGATACCCGGATTGTGAGATTGGGTGATTGGGAGGACTGTGGTACCCTTGAGAAGTTTTGAAGAAATTGTGATATATGAATGAAATGGAATATTACTGTTATTTAAGAAAGAACAAGTATGACAAATATTTCAGTTTGGAAAGATTTAAATGAACTGATTGATACAAAATAATCAAAGCCAAGGAAACAATATATACCACGTATTGCAATAATGTAAAAAGAAAGATCAACAACCACTGCAAAATTACAAAGAACAACTTGGCCAAAGAACAGATATGAGGAGACATCTCTCCACAACTCCTTTCTGGAAGTTGAGTAGGGTGGGTCAACAAGTATAGAACATCGCCTATATTGTCAAAGATTTTTTTCTTATCTGATTTTTTTTCCTTCTTCCTCTTTTTCTTTAAAAAAAAAATCTTTGTTATGAGAAATCTTAATGGGATGGGGAGGAAGAGGTCTGTGGGAGTAGAATGACAGGCCCAGATTAACAGAGGAAGGATAAAAGGTCTGTTGTTATTCAGTTGTTTTTCAGTTGTGTCTGACTCTTTGTGACCCCCACTTGGGGTTTTCTTGGCAGAGATACTGGGATGAATCGTTTGCTGTTTCCTTCTCATATTATATATGAGGAAACTGAGG
>NW_020954571.1:24706035-24717310 GCF_900497805.2 Vombatus ursinus | reverse complement strand
CCAGAAGGACTATAAGAGTGAAGAAAGGAGAGGGAAAAATAAAAGGTTCTTTGAACTTTAGAGTTGGGAAGGATATTAGTGAACAAAAAGAAGAAGCCATTTGTGTTTAAATGAATATATTTGTGGAATAAATTATAAGCTAAGGGGAGAGTCATGATGGTGGAGTGAGAGGAAGCATTTTTGCCTAGGCAGCCCAGTCCACCTTCTCCATAACAATCTAGAAAACATGCCAGTCTGAATTCGGGTGGAGAAAGCTAAGAAAAGTCACAACAAGTCATTTTTCTAGCCAAGTAAAGCTTAAGAAGACAGATCTACAGACATTGTAATGGGAAGCTGCCCAGGAATGTGTGAGGAGGCAATGGTGGCAAGGAGCATTCCAGCACCCAAAGAAAGAGAGCTGAGATACAACACAAGGGGAACCACTGGAGAAGGGATCCTTGAACTATTTCTGGATGCAGAAACAAGTGCCATCTAGTGGTTTTGTCACCCGTGGCCCAGGGTTATGGATTGAGGGTGCAGAGGAATGGCCATGGAGGAGTGTGGGCTGCACACTACCTGCACATTGAGCAAAGAATGTTTCACAAGAATACTTATGTGGCTCTGAGCCCAGGAGCAGAATAGCAAGGACTCAGTTTTAGTTTTTAGTTCGTTATCTAAGCCTGCAATGGAATAACAAGGGTAGGAGTCCCATATCAAAGGGGAGCCAGAAGTTCAGTTGATTGGAACCTGCAAAGCCTCCTAGTGGACTAATAGTGACTGAGTCCAGCAGTAGTCTGACACTTAACTACATACAAGCTAACAGACCAAAATCTGGGTTAGGAACTTGTAAGGCTCAGAGCAGGAGGGCAATAAACAAACCTCTTCCTGGATCAAGTGAGTTTGGAAGCATTGAAAACCTTCAGGCTCCTCAGACTGATCTGTGAAAGAAACAAACAGAAGGACGTAAAAGAAAAGAAAAGTCCAGACATCCCCCTCAGAGCTGAGCAGAGCCTAACAATGATGTAAAAGCCAAAGTCAAGCAGTAGGTTAGAAAAATGAATAAACAAAAAAGAATGTCACAGAAAAGAGCTACTATGGTGACAGGAAAGCTCAAGACACAAACACAGAAGACAATGAAGAGACTGCCAGGTCACGTGAGTTCCTAGGGGGCTGTATCTCCAAGGATCTCAGGCTCATTCCAGGCTGGACAAGTCACCATTCACTAGCGTAGGTCTCTGCCCCAACTGACTTTCAAGTAGTCAGAACCAGCCCCATCTGGGTGCGATGCTCTTTCCCTCAGGCTTAGTGGTGTGCAGAATAGCCCCTCCCCCCCTCCCTGCCCATATGCGCAGTGTATGACTACACATTTTCCCCAATTCTTATGACCTCTCATACCTCTCCAAAACAGAAATTATACAAGAAAGATAAAGCAAACTTCAGCTGCTTCCATGGGTATAGGACACCCAGGATCCAAAAGAAGGTTAAAAAAAAATGTCTCTTTGACCAAGATTTGAGTGACCCGAATCACCTACCCCAACCCCTATGAAAAATGATTTTTCTTAGTAATCATTATCTTGGAGACTCAGAGCAGCTTCCCCATCCCCCTCTGTTCCAAGTTGAGTTTCTCCTTCTGAAGGAACTTAAGATCTAATCTAAATAGGTCTATTCCTGCTCATTATGTTGCCCTGACAGTTCTGGGCGAATGTTAATTCCTCTTTATTGTCAAGACAGGTGATATAGAAATTGATGTCTCTAAGCAGGATTGAGTGACCTGGGTCATGTAATTGAAGACCCTCATTTTAATATAGTCCACCTCCCAGAGTTGATTGGTATCCCTTGGGAACACCTACTCTTCAAAGGGAATGTAACCCTGAACCCCCAAATCCCAAAGCAAGCCAGTTCTGAACTGGCCCCCTTAAGGGGGCCTAGTTTTAGACTAAACTCCCGTGCAATGCATGTCGAGCCAGCTTGAGAGAAATTAAACCATGGACACATGCACCCTGATTTCTTTGTCTTTTTCTTAGAACATATATGTTTCAAATTGAGATTCATGGGGTTTGTCAATCCTTATTTTAATATAGTCCACCTCCCCTTGTGTTAACCAGAGTTGATTGGTACCCCTCAGGAACACCTCCTCTTCAAAGGGCATATAAACTGTGAGCCCACTGCAGTAAGGAGTCTTTGGTCTAAGAGAAATGGCCAAATGACCCTCCTTTTATTAATAAACATGCTGGTCTTATTAATAAAATTATTACGTTACCAAGAAAAGCAAATGATAACAACAACAAAAAAAGAAATCCAGGAACTGATATTCACTGACTCTGACCTCACTCAGTACCTTGCACACTACTGTTTTCAAGGTGGCACTAGCACATCTAGGGACATGACACAGGCTTACATCAAAATTGCTATACGCCAGTTTCCTCTCCCTCTTTACAATACCATGGAGACCCCAGCTCCAGGTCTTGAAAGTTTGCTTGGCAATAGACAGTCAACTTGGCCAAAGTCCCTCAGGAGTAAAAGCCTGCCTGAGGCTAAAACCTGGAAGCACCAGCACTACAAAGCTCTGCACTCAGGTCTCACAGGTTGTGAACTCCTGGTGGGGAACCAGACAACCGAGGAAAAGAGGGAGTGGGACAGGTCACAGGGACAGGACACTGTGCATATAGGGTGAACTATGCTGCACATCACTAAGCCTGAAGAAAAGAGCACAGTGCCCAAAAGTCAGTTGGGGCAGGGATCTGCACTGGTGAATAGTAAATTATCCAGCCTGGGATGAACCTGAGTTGCTTTGAGGTACAGCCCCCAAGGAAACCACACTCAGCGGGGAGAGACTCAGGATGCAAAATGAAAAGGAAAAAAGGCATGAGGTGTGGGGGGTGAGGTAGGGGCACAGAACTGAAAGTACCAAAGATTTCAAAAGGAAGAAATCTCAAAGACCTTGAACATAAACAGATAAATCAACAGGAAAAACAGTGACAACAAAAGGAAATATGGTTTCCAGATCTAGTAAATGAGTTCCAGCATCTATGAATAGATACTGTAAAATAAAGGAAAGTCATCCAACATTTGATGAGACAGAGGACCCTGTGGAATTTGAGAACATGGAATCACAACACAATATTCTTGAGAGGTTTAAAAGAGAAATGAGAATTATGGAAGCAGAATTTGTGTCCTGCACAGGGAAAATAAAGAGCAAATTGAAAAATTTGAATCTGCAATGTCAAGCCTCATTGTAAAAAAACAAAAAAGAGAACAATAGATTCACAATGCAAATAGAAATGAAGGACAACTTAGAAGAAGAGAAGCAAAAAAAAAGATAGTTAAAAGAAAATATACTTACTATACAAGTAAAATATATGAATCTTGAAGACAGTATACATAGACTTAAACTAAGGCTTATATGTCTCCCAGAGGAATATGACAGGACAAAAGATCTTACTACCATAATGGAGGAAATAATAGAAGAGAACCCTCCAGAACTTCTAGACATAGAAAATGTAATTCCAATCAAAAGAACTCACAGATTGCCCGAAGGCAGTAGAAGGAGAACAACAACAAGACAACAACAATGACCATGAAGACAACAATAAGGCTGCAAACTCCAAGGCTGTAGTGGTTCGCTTTAATTCAGTTCAAAAACAATAATGTCTACAAGCTATCTGGAGAAAGTGTTGAGGTAAGATTCAGGAGAGCTGTTTGGGTGTGAAAGAATTCATTTATTTAGTCATTCTCTTTAGTCATCAGGAGCTTTTATTAACGTGAAAAGCACACTGACCTGTAGCAACAAGGCTACAATTAAGGTGGTCAGTATTTGGGGAGCTAGGCTTATATAGCAAAAATTCTGACAAAAAGCTAGACAGCCTGTAAATGTTTGGGATGACGATGTAGTCTTAGAGTTTTACGGTGGTTGAAGAGTAAGGACAGGGTTGGGGGAGGGAGGGATTTTATGACACAGGATGAGGAAGACAGAAGAAATTTTATGGTACAAGATAAGGAGAAGTTTTATGATATTTCAAGATAAGAAGGAATTTTAGGATGCTTTTAAGTTTATAAGGTGGTCTCTCCAGTCTCCCTTGGAGGGAAAAGCAACCCTTAATATTCTCCTTAACCCCTAGGGTACTGTATGCTGTATTCACATCAAAAGGAATTCAAATTCCTTCATATACAAAGGAAAAGACATTCAAATTACACAAGACTATTTCATACTGACTAGAAAAAAAGGAGAAAGGAATAGAATAATGTGTTCCTAAGAGCTATGGAATTCAGGATGCAGCCTAAGATGACCAGTCCTGAAAATCTGAACTTAACCATACAGGATAAAAGATGGTTTGAAACATTTTTAGAAAGAAAACCAGAATTGGAGAGATTATTTGCTTTGCAAACACTACAAACAATAGAAACAGAGGAGTAGTGAATAAATGCAGCAGGCAAGGACAGCAACAGACAACATAAAGACCACTAAGGAACTCTTTCTAAATCTACACAAGGAGACTAGGGTGAAGGAAGAAATCTGGTAGCGCTAATAGTGAAGAGGCAGACTGAGGGAATTATGGTCAGAACCTGGCAACACCCTTCCTACAGGTAAATGCATCTTTTGTGAGACTACATTACAACATGGAAGGGTACACAAAAGGGGAACAGGAAAACAGGGTGATAGAAATCAGTGGGTAATGGGCCAGGTTCAAATCAGAGCTAGCAGTGAGGGGAAGGGGACTCTGTGGTCTCTAGCCTACACTGGAGTAGGTGAGAAGGAAGGAATAAAAAGTGAAACGGGCAGGAGGGGTGGGGGCAGGGCATGGGGAGGCCTTACTCTGGAGATAGGGGATTCTACTGATGAATACTCCTATGGATGAAAGGGGATGAAGACCTGATACTAGATGATGCCTGGGGTATTTGGTGCCTGAAAAGTCTACTTGTTCTGAGAGGGGGAGTTGGAACCCCTAGGAGCTACTAGCACCTGAAGGAGTAGAAAAGCGTAGACATAAGGAGGGGATTTTCAAGCAAATTTAGAAAAAAGGTCAACAAGAAAGGGTATAGATCAGTGGGGAGGTGGCACAGGGAGAGGGAACAGTGTCTTTTCTAACACCTGCAATACTTTTCATAGTTCTAAAAATGAAGCACCATAGAAAAGGGGCATCTAGGGAGTAAGCCCTACAAGACAGTGACAGAAAGTGCCTAAAGGGCACAGCTTAGAAGAGATACCTTGGAAGATTTGATAGTATAAAGAATAAAGAAAAAAGAGAGAGTGGATGATTAGAGGAATCATGAATCATGAATCAGAGAATGAGGGTTTAGACTGCAGGGGTGGGGAATCTATGGCCTTGAGGCCACATGTGGCCTTCTAGGTCCTTGGGTGCAGCTTTTTGACTGAGTCCAAGTTTTACACAACAAATCCTCTTTTTAAGGGGATTTATTCTGTGAAGTTTGAATTCAGTCCAAGGGCCGCACCTGAAGACCTACAGGGTTACATGTGGCCTTGAGGCCACAGGTTCCCCACCCCTGGTTTAGAGTAAGCAGAAAGAAAGCATGATAATGAAGAGAGTAAAAGAAATTCTTTTTGGAAAGGGGTGAAAAAATGATATTTAAATGAGTGAATAAGACAAGTTGAAGGGGAGGAGAGGAAAGGGGAATCTACTTGACTGAGAGGAAAAAAGAGGGGGAAGAAATATATAACCAGATAAAAGCAGGACAGAAGAACTAATAAACAAAACCCTAAAGGGAAAGGGGTAACAAACCAGAAGAAGGAATCAGAAGCGAAGGGGAAGAGAGCCAGTGGGAACAGGGCCACTTTAATAAAAAGAGTAAAGTAACTGAAGGAACATAATGCTATATTTACAATGGAAGAAGGGGGAAATCATAACTTGGGAAACAAAACAGTTTAGAGACAGATGGAGGAAAATATAAACCTTTTCATAACATCAAAAGTGAATGGATTAAACAACCCAATAAAACAAAAAAAGAGTGACAGATTGTATAAAAAACAGAACCCTGCAATCTGTTGCTTATAAGAAACACATTTAAAAAGCAAAGACATGCACAAAATAAAACTGAGGGAATGGGAAAAAATTTACTATATTTACTAGTAAATCCAAAAAAGCAGTTGCCATCATGGTATTAAAAAAAAGCAAAAACAAACATTCAAAAAATAAAAGGGGATAAACAAGGAAACTATATTATGTTGAAAGGAACCATAAGCAAAAAACCATCAGTAATAGACTTATATAATCCAAATGCCTCAGCATCTAAACTCATAAAGGAAACATTATCTGAGCTTCAGGAGGACATAGTAACATAATTTGACAGTATACCTTCGGTATACCTCTATCACTTTGCAGATAAGTCTAACATTAAAATGAACAAAAAGGAAAATACAGAATTGAAAAAATTTCTGTAGAAATTCCTTTCCCTTCTTTTCCCTTCTCTTCCCTTCCCTTCCTTTCCCTGTCCTTCTCTGCCCTGCCCTGCCTTGCCTTGCCTTGCCTTGCTTTGCCTTGCTCTGGGTAAGCTATGCTGGGCAGTCCTTTGCCAGAGTCTTCCATATCACGCAATCAGTTCCAAAGTTCTTCAGAGAGATCTTGAGAATATCTTTGTATCATTTCTTCTGACTACCATGCAAACACTTGCCTTATGTGAGTTTACCATAAAATAGTCTTTTAGGCAAGTGTAGATTTGGCATTTGAATAGCATGGTCAGCCCGTTGGATGTGTGCTCTCAGCTATAAAGTTTAATAGTCTTTTATTTTCCCTCAAATACATGTCAAGACAATTTTTAGCATTCATTTTTACAAGATTTTGAGTTCCAAATCTTTCTCTCTCCCTCCCTCCTCTCTTCCTAAAATAGTAGGCAATTTGATATGGATTATGCATGTGCTATCATATAAAACATATTTCCATATTGGTCACAGTTGTGAAAGAAAAAACAGATCAAAAGAAATAATCATGAAAAAGAATAAAGTAAATGAAAAAAGTATGCTTCAATCTGCATTTAGAGTTCATCATTTCTTTATCTGGATGTGGATAGCATTTTCCTTTGTGAGTCCTTTGTTTTTGTCTTGGATTATTCTGTTGCTGAGAAGAGCTGAGTCATTCATAGCTGATCATCACACAATGTTGCTGATACTGTGTACACTGTTTTTCTGGTTCTGATCATTTCACTTTGTATCAGTTCATACCAGTCTTTCCAGATTTTTCTGAAATCTGCCTGTTCATCATTTCTTATTACCCAATAGTATTCCTTTACATTCATATACCATAGCTTATTCATCCATTCCCCAATTGATAGATATCCCCGCAATTTCCAATATTTTGCCACCACAGAAAGGGCTACTATAAATATTTTTACACATGTAGGCCCTCTTCTGTTTTTAATGATCTCTTTGAGATACAGACCTAGTAGTGGTATTGCTGGATCAAAGAGTATGCAGTTTTGTTGCTCTTTGGGCATAGTTCCAAATTGATCTCCTGAATGGTTGGATCAGTTCATTACTCTACCAACAGTGCATTAGTGTCCCTATTTCCCCTCCATCCTCTCCAAGATTTATCATTTTCTTTTTTTTTTTTGTCATATTAGTCAATCTGATAGGTGTGGGGTGGTACCTCAGGGTTGTTTTTATTTGCATTTCTGTAACCAAAAGTGATTTAGAACACTTTTTTTATATGCCTATAGATAGCTCTGATTTCTTCATCTGAAAACTGCCTGTTCATAACCTTTGACCATTTATCAATTGGAGAATGGCTTGTGTTCTTATAAATTTGACTCAGTTCCCTATATATTTGAGAAATGAGGCCTTTTTTTCTTTTTTTTCTATTTGCAAGTTTTTTTTTATTTTAAACTTAAATACAAAATAAGAGAAGAAAAAAGAAACACTTAAATACTAAAACTAAAATAATATGAAATAAGAAAAGAAAAAATTATTGCCATGTACACAGAACATGAGAGAGAATTCAAAATGTATAGTAATAAATTTCCATTTCAAGAAAGCCTATATAATAAATACTATGCATTGTGTTGAGAACTGTCCATCTTTTCTTTGCTTCCTTGTAAGTTTTCTTTTGTTCTCTGCTATGCACTTTTTAGTTTGTTCTTTTTTTCCCCTTTCCTCTCCCCCTGCCCCCTGAAGGCTACAATTAAGCTAGGATACATACACACAAACACACACACACACACACACACACACACACACACACACACACATACATACGCTATGTGCATCTATATACACATACATATATAGACATACACAAAGATATACATATATGCGTAAGCAGACATACATCCATACATACATACACTCACACATACATATACTTGGATATTAATAATCATAGTCATATATAGGCTATATACTCATATGCATCTATGTAAGACCATACTATACTTATTTATCCTCTGTTTCTCTGAGGGTGGATAATCTCTTCCTTCATACATCCAAGTCTTTCCATATTTTTCCAGGTCCACCAACTCTTCATTTCCTACATCAAAGCAATATTCCCTAACCAATCCCCCACAAGGATCTCTCTCATATCCTTCCATTCTCCTTAATCTATACAGTCTTTTATACCCCGCTTTAACCCATTCCCTCATAAAGATCCCTCCCTTATCCTCTCCCCCCCATTCCCTTAACATTTTGTTTCTTTCTGAATTTAGAAGACTTTTATACTCTTCTAAATGTGTATGTATTGTTCCCTCTTGAACCCATTCCCAATAAAGTAGATTTCCAAAACTACCGGTCCTCCTTCCCCATATAATTGCTCTATGTCAGTTCTTCCTCTTGCACCTCATTTGTATAAGATAATTATTCTTTTTAGCTGTTCCTAAATGGTTTTACTCTGGTCTGCCCCAATCTTTCTTACAGGCTACCCCATTACTAGTAACAATCTTAGACATAGGTTTTACTTTTTACATTTTATATATGTAAAAGGTAAACAGCTTTTCCTTATTGAATCCCTTGCAATTAGTCTTTGGTATGTACGTTATATTTCTCTTGGCTCTTGTATGCCAGATCTTCTATTAAATACAGGTTGGTTGTGTTTTTTTTTAATTCTGAAAAAAAAATCCTGACAGTCTGACAATTCATTAAATACCATTATTTTTTCATTCAGGATTATGCTTATCTTTGCTGGGTATGATATTTTTTGCCAGAACCCAGTTCTTTTGCTCTTCAATATATAGTGTTCCAAGATCTGTGGTCTTTTAATATCTCCACTGCTAAGTCTTGTGTGATTCTAATTATGGCACCACCATATTTAAATTGTTTTTCTTTCTTGTTGCTCATAATATTTTATCCTTGAGCTGGGAGTTTCAGAATTTGACTAAGATATTTCTACGGGTTTTCCTTGTAGGTGGTGATTGGTGGATTTATTCTATTTCTACTTTCTCCTCTTGTTCTAATGCTTCAGAACAGTTTTCTTTAATTATTTCTTGTATTATTGTATTATAATTCTTTTTTTGATCATAGCCTTCAGTTGGTCTAATTTTCTCTTTTTTTTTTTTGCTCTTCAACTCATACATATGTAATTAATGCCATTTGTTTTACATTACATTCATTTTAGAATATTTACATATATACACCATGCGCACACATTCATGCCCTTCCCACTCTAAAGCTTATCCTGAAGAGGAGTGGACTGCCTTTGGAGGTAGTATTTTACTCCTCATTGGACATCTTTAAGCAAAGGCTGAGTGATCCCTTATATATGATGTAATAAGATTTCGTTCGTATATGGGTTGCATGAGCTAGCTTCTGAAGTCCTTTCCAATTCTGAAATTCCTAGACTAATGCATTCTACTTCTGCAAGGTATGACATGCTGATAAAGACTTGCTCACATTCATTGAATTTATAGGTCATGGATTATAGGAGCAACATTGCATAGTGGGGCGGGGGGGGGGAACTGTATTTAGCTAAGACATTGGTTCTGCTTCCAGGTCTGCCACTTACTATCTCTATGATCATGATCAACTCAATTATATATTTTCTCTTCTTGATCTGTTCTCCAGATCAGCTGTTTTTCTTGTGAGACATTTCACATTGTCTTCTATTTTTCATTCTTTATATTTTGTTTTATTATTTCTTGATTTCTTATAACTTTACTAGCTTCCGCTTGCCCAATTCTAATTTTGGAGTAGTCATTTTCTTCCTTAAGATTCTGGATCTCCTTTTCTTTTCTTTTTTTTTTAAGTTTTTTTTTATTAATTTATTTTGATTTAGCAACAATTACTTTCATAAGCTTTTGAGTTTTAAATTTTTCTCCCCCTCCTTCCCCACTTCCTTCCCCAACATGGCACACAATCTGATATAGGCTATACATATTTTTGTTAATGTCTTTTGATTTTACATTGCCTAGATTTTCCCTGTATCCCTCCCCTACTCTTCTCAAAGAACAATCCCATACAACAATTTAAAAAAAATAATATTTTATTTTCCCCATTTACATATAAAGACAATTTTTAATATTCCTTTTTTAAAATTTTGAGTTCCAAATTTTTTCTCTCTCTCCCTCCCTCCCTCACTTTCCCCCTCCCTGAGACAGCAAGCAATTTGATATAGGTTATACATGTTCAATAAAGCAAGACATATTAGTCATGTTGTGAAAGAAAACACAGACCCAAATTAAAAAAAAAACATTGAAAAAATACAGAAAATGAAAATTAGTATGTTTCAATCTGCATTCAGACTCCCATCAGTTTTTTCTCTGGGGATGGATGGCATTTTTCATCATGAATCCTTTGGAATTATCCATCCATACAACAGTTTTAAAAAGAAAAAGAGAAAAATGTTCATTAAAACCAATCAACACATTGGAAAAAAATCTGATGTTATGCAATAGTTAGGAACTCAAACTTTTGCAAAGGAACAGGGGAGGTATCTTCTCATATCTCTTCTTTGGGACCAAGCTTGTTCTTTATCATTTTGCAACATTCAATTTAGATTGCTTTGTGGCTCCTATTTTTTCTATTTATCTCATAGTAATTGTGTATATTGGTTTTGTTTTGTTTTGTTTTGTTTTTGGTCCTTATTGCTTTACTTTGCATGAATTTGTGTAAATCTTTTCATGCTTCTATGTACTCATGCTTGTTTCTTTATGTTTTTAAGGAATACATATTATTTATTTTAAATTCATATTTACATAGACATAATTTTCTTTTTTAAAAATTTAATTAATTTATTTTTAGTTTTCAATAATTACTTCCATAAACTTTTGAGTTTTAAATTTTCTCTCCTGCTCTTCCTACTTCCCTCCCCAAGATGGCATGCAATCTGATATAGGCTCCACATATACATTCCTATTAAAC
>NW_020954571.1:24686280-24705899 GCF_900497805.2 Vombatus ursinus | reverse complement strand
AACTATTACTGTGTTCTGTTCACTTCACCCAGCATCAATCCATACAAGTCTTTCCAGGTTTTTCTGACGTCCATCTGCTCATCATTTCTTAAAGCACAACAGTATTTCATTACATTCATATACCACAACTTGTTCAGCCATTCCCCAATTGATGGGCATCCCCTCAACTTCCAATTCTTTGTTACGACAGAAAGAGCTGCTATAAATATTTTTGTGCATGTAGGTCCATCATGCTTGTTTCTTATAACACAATGATTTTCCATTACATTTATATAAAAATTTTGGTTTAGCCATGTCCTAATTCACGGACATTTATTTTGTTTCCAGTTCTTTTTGTGGCAATAGCACAAAAAGTATTAGCACAAATATTTTGGTGACTAGGGAGCCTTTCTTTTTGTCAATGACCCTTTTGGAATATGTGCCTAGCTCACTGCTAGATCTCTATAAATGGATGCCTATTCTCCCGTACTCTCACTGCTTACATTGGTAGGACATCATGATCTAAGTTTATGGATGATCTCCTATTTTAATTATTTTTCCTTCTATTGAATAATTTTTTATGATTACTATTCTTATAACTTGTCGTTTAGCAAATACTTTGTATTTAAGAATTAATAATGTCCCAAATAAGAGGTATGAGAAGACACCTCCCCCTACTCATTTGCAGAGGCAGGAGATGCACAGGTATGGAACCTTGCATATTTTGTGAGATTTGTTCACTGTATTGATCAATTTTCCTTAATTTTTTCTCTTCTTTAACAATTTTTTTTTTCAAAAGTAAGAATAATAAGAAATGACTCTCTTGGAGAGGTGAGTGGGGTTACAGGGAGAAATCTAGGCAATGTAAAAACAAGGTCAATAAAATCTTTTTTTTAAAGGGTTAATGGTGTCATTGTGACTGCTATTTATGACAAAAGTTTTACATCAATAAGGGGTTAGAAGCCACAGTGGTGTGTTATTAGAGTGTATCCTCTTATATCAGATAGCAATAATTACCCAGTAGTACCTACTTCTCAAATTGCTGTGGGCTTTGCCATCTCTAAGAAGTGTTTTTATTATTATTATTGTTGTTGTTATTATTATGTCATACTCAATACCTCTAGGACCTTCAGACTTGAGTTGTAGTCACATCGCTGCCCCTCTAAAGACACCATCCCAATGTGCCAACATTGTTATGAAGGGGTGAACAAGACAACCCCAGCCCAGGAATAGAAAAAGATTGAAGAGAATTGGGGTCAATGCCATACTACAGATATAAGCACAGAGATAACTTTGTTCAACATGAAGTTTAAGAATATAAATGTTTAAAAATGAAAAAAAAAGTTTATATAACTTTTACATACAAAGAGGTAGATTCAAATGGAGATATAATGCAAGCATTTTATTTGCTTGGTATAATATTGTTTTTCTTTTTATCTAACTAGTTATATGTGGAAGGAGGGACAAGGCAAGACTGGGCAACTTAAAAAGCTTTTAAAATGGGGTCTTGTTTTGGGATTTTCATTACTTCTCCCTGACAGGAGAAAAGGACTTTGACTATGATCCTCGAAAGGTGAGAGCATCCTGACTGGCCGAGTCCTGGTTTTTGGATGAGTTTATTGTAAGATCTGTACTTTTTCGACTAGGTCTATAAAAAAGTACAGAGATGAAGAAATATCTGAGACTTTGGATTTGTGAAATTTAAGGACCCAATGGATACTGACATTGCAATTTATGAACCTGATCAAAAGGAACTTTGCAGTGAACAGTAACTCATTTTGTTTACCTATAGAATTGTAATGTAGTAGAGTGAATATGAATTTGGAGTCTGTACCTGAACCTAAACTTCATGACAGCCTTCTGTAAAAGGAGAGATAGGTGCTTCCTACATTCAGAGGATCCTGGCTCTCACTAGAAGATACTGTATCCCTGGTCTCCATCTCCAATATTGGAACCTTTATTCTCTCTGCCACACAAACAAGACTAGAAGGAGTAAAGAATTCTTCTTACCCTTCCTCTGTCACTATCACTCAGCAATCTTTCCTCCTTTTAGGTTCACTGTCTGTCTATTCAAATCCTGTTTGCTGTCATCTGCCAACCCCCAGGTCACTCTTCCTCCTTTCTTAAATAGTTCAGTAGCTGGCTCACAGTATTCTTTAACCAACCCCTGCCCTCATGGAGCAGATTTCAATGTACACTTTAAGCACCCTTGCCTCCCAGCTCATCAATCCCTTCAATTCCTATGATCTGTATTTCCACTCCAATTTAGCCACACACAGGTGTGGGTCATATCCTTGATCTCACTATTCTCTCCCTCCTCCCACTCTCATGATCTAGAACTTTGAATTTCCTAGAATTAAAAAGACCTAGTTTCCAATCCTCCAGCAGCTACTAGCTGTGTGACTATGGGCAGCTACTTAACCTTCTCAATTTCTTCTTCTATAAAATAAGAATGGTAAGAACTAGAATCATAGATTTAGAGCTGGAAGGGGCCTGAGAAGTCTAACTCCTTTATTCTATAGATGAAGAAACAGATACAGACAAAGAGAAGTGACTTATCCAAAACCACACAGATACCTGTAATATCTACTTGCCAAGTTGTTGTGAGGTTCAAAGGAGATAATGTATATAAAGGGCTTCACCAACTTTAAGAAGTGCTTTATTTTTAAATTATTACTATATTTCTTTTTAAATTATTATTAAATCATATCTGATCATTAATTAATAGAATAAAATTTCTCCAATAGAGTATAAGCTCCTTTAAGTCAGCAACTGGTTTTGTTTGTTTATTTCACTAGGATCTGAACCAAAGTAAGTACCTAATGAATGCTTGTGGAATGAATGAATGAATGATATCAGGATTCAGTCAATCCATAGATTTACCTCATCTCTGAGACAGGCCAATGGATAGAGTGCCAGACCTGGAGCCAGGAAGAGCTGAGTTTGAATCTGGACTCAGACACTTATAAACTGTATGAGCAAGTCATTTAAATGCTATTTGCCTCAATTTCCTCATCTGAGAAACTGGGGTAATAGCACCTACCTCACAGAGTTGTTGTGAAGATAAAATGTTTGATAATATTTATAACACAAGCTATATACAGGCAAGCTATATAGGGAGTGCAGACAGACATCATCAAATTGTCTTTAAAATCAATCTTATTAAACTGCACAGTTCTACTCCTGAACATGTCCTCAACATATAAAATGATCATTTTTAAGGTATTTTTAAAGAGATTTATCTCATATTTGGTGCTGTATTCGGTTAATTAGTGTTTATTGTAAATGTTACATTCATAGCAACCAAGATTTTTAAATGATTATTGACTTTAATTTAATGCAGGGAATATGTGTGATTCATCTCTCTGTCCCTCACTGTATCTGACAAGGTGCATTGCAATCAATCAACAAGCATTTATTAAGCACCTACTATGTATCGGACAGAAGGCCTATTTAGCTAGACTGCATAATGAGAGTCTGGAAAGATAGGTTGGGAACAGGTTGTGAAGGCCTTGGAAAAACAGAGTTTATGGCTCATCGTAGAGGGGCAATAGGAAGCCACTGGGGTTAACAGAGTACAAATTTCTTGTACTCTGTACCCTTGGTGCCTGGAAAATGCTATCTAGAGAAATAGGGAAGCCAGAAAGAAGAACACTCCCGAAGGGGATATTTAGGAAAGTGCTTCTTTCCAGCAACTGGGGGAAAAGTAGACCCGCCAGACAGTGACAAGGCATTTGACAGGGTGCAGTTCCGCACCGGTGCAGCAGGAGGAGCCAGACGAGAGCAGGCGCAGCTCCTTCTGCTGGAGGCATTCGCTCACTCGGGCTGAGGGGGAGGAGCCCAATCCTAAAATGGCACGGCGGAGAGCGTTCTCCTTAGCCAATGGGAATCCAGGTTAGTTTCGGGGTACGGTCCTGGGGCCCAATGAGCGAGGTGGGTGTAGGCGAGGGGACGCCGGGCGCGGAGGAGAGGGTGAGGGACGGTTGGGGCCGAGGCTGTCTGAGGGGTTGGGGGTGCCGCGGGGCTGAGGCGGGGGTCGGGATGCGGACGGGGCAGCGGCAGTGACTGGAGCTGCCGCCCGACATGAACTCGCTGGAGCAAGCGGAAGGTAGGGACGCCGGCCCGTTCGTGTCTGCCTGCTCCCGCCGGGCCGGAGGCTGCTCCCCTCTGGGGGCAGGGATGGGGTGGGGGAGAGGTGGGAAGCTGAGACCCCACCCCGGGGCGGCCGGGAAGCCTAGGCCCCGGCTGAGGGGAGGCAGTCGGGCGAGGCGGATGCGCGTCCTGCGGGGAAGCCTCCGGATCCTCCCAGGAGCCCCCGGGACAGCCCCAGCCCGGCCCCTCCGCTCCGGAAAACGGCTTCGGGCTGTTGGTCGAGCTGTCTTGGTCGGTGTAGTGATTAGAGAGAAAGAGAGAGTGTGTCTTTCCCAAGTTTAGACCGTTAAACAACTCCAATTTTGCTTCAATGGTTTCTGATACTAACCGTGGTAAGAAAGGACTTCAGACTGTCCTTTTTGAATGAAAACAAGATTAAAGTTACCAACCCTATGTAAAAATCAGGTCTTAGACTCATATTTAGACCATATCCTCAAGCACGTCTTTTTAAGTTTAAGAGAACAGCTATCCTAGACGGTTGTAAATAATTTCAAGTTATACGTGTATATGTGTGTATAAAAACACACACATATTTTGAGGCAGTCGGAGTTAAATGACTTGGGGGGCTCACACAGCTAGTAAATGTCTTGAGGTCAGATTTGAACATAGGTACTCCTGATTGCGGGGCTAATGCTGTGTCCACTACACCACTTAAGCGGCCCAGGTTTTATATTCTCTTAACGAAGAATATAAAGAGGTGTAGAGGAGGTTGGGGAGAGTCTGTAGGGAAAGCTCTGCATGGACATTCCGTCCCCAGATGCAGATCAGCAACTATTGTGATTTATAGTTTTGAAAATTGTCTGGGTCATTGAGAGATTAACCAATTTGCTTATCACAGCTAGTATGTATGTTGTCAGAGGCAGGACTTGAATCCAGGTCTTCTTGACTCCAAGGCCAGTTCCCCATCCCTTCCCTCCCAAGTTGAGGGGATAGCTCTTTGTAAATAATAAAAGGTCTATATTCACTTTATGGGAGTGCTTTGAGCTAGTCATTTGTTGTTTAAAAAAAAAAATGGTACAGCTATTAATGCTATGAAGTTCAATTTGAATGCCCCTTCCAACTTGCTTAAGGTTAGACATGTTCATGGAAGGGGAATTGCTTTTCAAATCAATTATAAACAACCGTTAAGTCTGTTTATATGTTTGTAAAGGCAAACAGTGTCAAGTGTTTAGGGCATAGAATAAATACAAGCAAAATTAAAACTCCATATGTTCAGTAAAACGTTACTATGTGTTTAATTTCTGGTACTCAAAGAGAAATGAAAGCTTAGCTGACTTCTTTCAGTCTGTAGCAGAGAGAACTCAGCTGAATGTTCAACTCTGCTGATTTTGGCACTTAATGAAACATAATGTATAGCTTTTCAGGAAGTCGCCTCAGTTTCCCCATGTTAAATGGCAAGAAGAAATCATTCTAATAAGTGCTTAAAGCTAAGGTAATGAATAACATGTATCTTGAGTGAATATAAACATTTTTTAATAATTATAGTTAAGCTTAATAGACAAAACCAATATCAGTGACTAATATTCTTAAATGTTTTTGCCTTAGATCTCAAGGCTTTTGAGAGAAGACTTACCGAATATATTTCTTGTTTACAACCTGCTACAGGACGTTGGAGAAGTAAGTTAGCTGAATGTTTTCTAAGAGAAGAGGAATTAGTATTCAGTATTTTTTCCTTCTGTAGAAGTAATTTACTTTGTTACAAATTTTATGTAGAAAATGCACATTTGCAAAATACCACTTTGGCTTTTCCATCAAAATCGACTGTTCAGGTTATTTGTTAATCTTTGTAATTAAAATGTTTAAACTTGTAATTGTTTTTAAATTGTTTTAAAATCAATGTAATAATAGTTCCCCAAACTTATGGTATTTTAGGCTATACACAATTTCCTAAATTATTAGTAATAATAGAAGTTTCAATTAGAAGAAACACTGTAGAGACCATGAAATGGAAAAGAGAACCTATACTTAGTAAATGGTCTTTTTAGTACATACTTTTGGCATTTTAGAAGGTAACATATAAATCTTCTGTCATCTTCATTAGTGTGTACTGTACTTCAGGCATAGTACAAAATTTAGTTTAAAATAGACAATTTCCTTTGGAAACTTAAAGATTAGAAAAAGTAATAACGTGGACAAATTTCAACATTTAGTCTATTCTGTATATGTTCTGAATAATTAATAGTTTCAATTTCTTAGACTGTTACTATAGAAATTATGAAGATCTCACTATCATAAAATCACAGCACTTCTTAGAATTGTATACCTCCAAGACATGGAACTTTGGAATTTCACTCTCTAACCACAGCTTCCTATTTTTCAAACCCTCTTATCATGTTAATTAAATCTACCCTTTGCCATTATATGATCTCCAGTTCTTTGATCCATCCCTATTTTTTGAGTCTCTTCTTCTGTTTCCAAACTAATCTGCTTCATTTACTATGTATATTAATCTTGACTCTGGCTTCACTCACTGCCATTCTTAGTCTTAAACTAATAATCTATCCATTTAATGTTTCATTAACTACCACTATAGGATACCTTGTCCCCTAACCTTCCATCAGTCATGACCTGTGAATTCTCATCCCGAAATTATCTCCCTCATCCAGTTCCTCTAGTGCTGCTGAGTTTTGCTCAATAAAGTCATAAAATGACATAATATATATTGTATGGTTTAAACCAAGATAATTTTATGATACATAACATTTGTTGGGCCCTAGCTACTGCTTGTCAACCCTTCTATAATATCCTAATTGACTTCATTTCTCATTTCTTATAGCAACTAAACATTTTAAACATTTTTCTCCTCTCACTGCCTAACTGCATCCTCTTTTAAAGAATAAGGCACAGTTTCCTCCTTCATTAAGAAGATTGGGATCATTCTACATGAGCTCTTTCAGCTCTCTTCCATTCCTTGCAGACTGTAGCATCATCACCCCCCAGTCTTTACTGTGGTCAAAAGAGAAGAGGTTAAGATAACTGTTCAGCAAGACCCTTGATCCCATTCCATCCCACGTCTTTGAGACTTTGCTCCAGCAGTCAACACATCTTATGCATCTTCATTCTCCACCTTGATACTAGCCTACAGATATGTTTACTATTATCATTAAAAAAAACTCCTTTCTTATATTCTTCTATCATACCATCTCTTTCTAGTTTACTGCTAAACTTTTTAAAAGTTGTCTACATGCACTTCCAGTGGCCTCACTACTTACTGTATTCTCATTCCCTTTAATAAGTTGGCAAATATTTATTAAACACCTGTTATATGCCAGGAACTATGCTAGGCACTGAGGTTACATGTTCAAAGAATGAAACAGTCCCTACTCTTGATGAGCTTACATTTTAATATAATGTTACATTTTAACCCCTTACAGTCAGCCTTCTGTCCCAACCATGGTACTGAAACAGTTTTCAGAGGTCACCAATGATGAAATTTAATTGCCACATCCAGTGGCCATTTTTCTCCATTCCCATGACCTTTTGACCTCTCTGGAGGTTTTGATACCACCCACTCCTACTAGATATTTCCCTATCACTTTCAAAACACCCATCTCTCTTGATTCTCCTACCTGTCTTAATCTCTCCTTTTGCCAAAATAATCTTTTTTTTCTATATAGATCTGAGCACAAACAGAAAAGATCTCCAGTCTTCAGTGGCTCCCTATTGTCTGCTTTGCCTGGTATTTGAAAATCTCCATAATCTTAGGCCATTTTGTCTTAATACCCATGAGGCACTAAATAGGCCAAAATACTGTCTCCTCTAAATATGCCATCTACCCCCTCTATAACTTTACTCATGCTGTTCCCCACTTCTAGAATGTCTTTCTTGCTCTTCGTCACCTGTTGAATTCCTACCTTTCTTTTAAAACCTGAACCCAAAGTGAACTATAGCACTCTGCTTTGAAACTGTTTGATACATGTGTACATCAAAAACTGTGTTATAATTTTCCTTATAGCCTTATCCCACCACTAGTATTATCCCACTGTAAGCTCCTTGAGGGCATGGATTATTTCTTATCTAAACTTTACATCTCAGTACTTATTAAAGCAGTTGCTTAATGCTCTGAACATAGTAGGGACATAGTGAATATTTGTTAAATGAATGAATAGCTGTAACATCCAAGTACCAAACAATATACATGTAATTGTATATGAACACATGATTTTTCCCACACTATTAACTGCATCTGTTGAATGAAAGCATTTCTAATGGGTTTATTGATCTTTCTGCTTCTTAAAATGTTTGCTTTCAAATCAATATTGTTAAATATTGAGAGACCTTTATATGACTGCTTTTATTTTTTCTTTTGGCAAACAGTTTATGTAATATTGGAATTTTTTTTTGGTTTTGTTTTTTTTGGTGAGGCAATTGGGATTAAGTGACTTGCCTAGGGTCACACAGCTAGTGTCAAGTGTCTGAGGCTGAATTTGAACTCATGTCCTCCTGACTCCAGGGCTGGTGCTCTATCCACTGTACCACCTAGCTGCCACCATGACTGCTTCTTTAAGAAAAACTGGTGGCCAGGATTTTAGTGTACATTTTATCAGACATTTTTAGAACAGTCCTATATGTGTACTGACTAATAACATATGGTTAAAAAAAGAAAATAATTAAACAAAATTCTCAAGGAATTGAATATTTTGGTTAATTGGTTAACAGGTTTAGCCTGAAAATTGATATTGTTTTAACCATTTAAGAAAAATCTTTTTTTTCCCCCAAAAATACAACATTTATTCATTAAGTTTGCCATCTTATATGGGCATAGTTCATGGCATTCCAGAACAATTATAATAGTAACATCAAAGAGCATGGATCACAGATCATCATAATTGATATGATAATAATGAAAGCATTTGAAATATTGGGAATATTACCAAAATGTGACCCAGAGATACCAAGTGAGCACATACTGTTGGAAAAAATGGTGCAGTAGGCTTGTTCGATACAGGATTGCCACAAACCTTCAATCTGTAAAAAATGCAATATCAAGAAAAATATTTTAAAATTGTATTAGTATGCTGTCCTATCTAAGCACAGCATAATGAACATAATTTAATCTTTGAAGATTCAAAATCATACATTGTTTATATTTAGTTATATCATTTATATTAAAATACTACTGAAATAAGGTAATATATATGAGAACATTTTAAAAAGTTACAAAGAGCTATATTAATGTATGGTATTATTATTATTTATAGATTTAGGAAAATTTCCATACGTCTGGAATTAATTTAAAATGATCACAACTCTAAAATACATGAATTATCTTTTGACTTGCCTATGAAAATGTAGTGTAAGCAAAAAAAAAATCTGTATAATTAGAGTTTTGTTTCATATTCTGATATCATTGATTTCATTTTCTTTTTTAAATCTGCACATGGCTTTTAAAATAGACTAAACAGTTATATCTTCTCTCCAATCTTTGTTGCTGTATATTTTGGGTGTTTTCCTTAACTTAAAACAAATTAATGTGAAATTTTTTTTTATTATGGTAGAGTTGTATTTTGGCTTTTTAGGATTTCCAGAATGGGTATACTGGGAATATTGGGAATCTTGCTTTCATAGAGGTATTGCTTTTTACCTACCTATAATTTATATTCTGGACGTCCACTAAGTACCTTGAAGAAGAAAATGCTGTCCTTTGGTTGCCTTTTTTTTTTTTTTAATTGATTCATCTGCATTTATTAAGAAGGAAAAATCTTTTAATGGTAGTCCTAGAGAGGCTCTCAGGTATGATGTTTTTGTTTTATTTCTAGATTGAATATGTGTTGTTATGTCACATTTACATGATTATTTTTGTTTTTCTTGGGGGTTTTCTTGTTTGTTTTTAAACTTTTTAAATTCTAAGAAATCCAAGCCAGAATGGGGCATCTGTGTTCTCACTTGAATATTGGAAGTTCACAATGGAGGCCATATGATATGGCAAGTCATGAGAACTTAGGTTACTCCTTCCTTGATCTAATATACTTCTACTCAGTACTGTCTCCTACAACTCTCATTTATTAGGAATTGGTTTATCTGGTTTTATGTAAGAGGTTTATTTGTTTACTAATTTAGTTTTTATCTTTCATCAGTGATTCTTATAGTGGTGTCTGTCTGTACAGCTACTGGTGCCTGGAACTGGTTGATAGATCCTGAGACACAAAAGGTAGAAGTAATTTGGTTTGGTTTGGTTTTTCAAAGAAAAATGCATAATGCTAATGAAGACTATTCTTTGTGTTCATTTACCAAAAGCAAACTATTTGGTAGCAATTTTTACAAGGAAAAACAAACTATGGTATTTTCATCTATGATTTTGCTTGATAGAAAACCTTTTGCTCAGAATTTATAGGCTGCAAGTTTATTGCCAGTAAGTTTTGTATGTTTTTCAATATAGCACCCGTATAAGAGTTTTTCAGTATACTACCCTGTAAGAGTAATAATGCTTTGATTTTCACAATTTAAAAAATCTCTGGTTTTTCCCTATTGAGGCTACCTATGGAAGGTGTATCTGTAACTTTTTAAGCAATATAAAAGGAAAATTTAGTGATACAGTCATAATTTTCTCATGTAAATGGAACCATAGAACATTTATATAATCTGAGAGCTTACTTAATATGTAAGGTCATTAATTATGTCATCTGGGATAGAGGCATAAAAAGAAGAGCAACTGGAGCTAGACAATTAGGACTGGGCCTCTGTATCAACAGAAGCCTTACTGGGTCTAGTAATAATATCATAATTTCTACCATTCTCTGACATGAACCATCTCCAGTAAGGCTGATCTCTCAAAATCCTATTAATATATTACATGCACAGTGGAAAGAGTGCTGGGTATGGAATCAGAGGATTTGGATTCAAAAATCTCAACTCTGTTACTTGAAGCCTTTGTGACCTTGGGCAAGGCACTTAACATTTCAGGGACTCAGTTCCTCATCTATAAAATGAGAAAATTGAATTAGATGACTTCTAACATCCCTTCCAGTTCTAAATTTATGATTCTATGCCTTTATATTGAAATTACTTTTCTGCTCATCCTAAACCCCACCAATTTTTCAGTTCTAGCACAAAAGTCTACCTCTTCATTGAAGTCCACATTATTCCTCTCCCTCTTTTCTGAATCCCTACATCACTAAGTTGTATGATTTAATACTTATTTATATACAGTCTTATATTGCTCACCCAATTTGTTTCCTGTTAGTTTAGTCTTCTCAAATAGATTTTAAGCTCTTGTAAGATAGGCTCCATGTTTTGCCCTTCTACTTAGCACTGGATAAATGTAAGTGTTTTTTAAATACTAATTAAATAGATATAGCGATAGTACTGATTTTGGTAGTATAGTGAATACTAGAGATAAGGTAATATTAGCAAACTATATAAATGATGATAAATTTTGAATGCTTAACTAAATTTTTACACAGCATAGCAATAAAGGAAACTAGGATCATTATAATTACTTTGTCAGTTTAGAAGATAAAAGGATTAAAGGAATATATAGGTAAGAGTATAGTTTAAATAATAACAGTAATTTTGAAAATAATTAAAACTTTTTTGATATAGGTATCCTTCTTTACATCTTTATGGAATCATCCATTTTTCACAATCAGCTGTATCACTCTAATAGGGTTGTTCTTTGCTGGAATACACAAAAGAGTGGTAGCACCATCAATGTATCCTTTAAATGTGGCTGAATTTTATTTTGGAACCACTATTAAAACACTTCTGTCTGACTTTCTTTTTTAATTTTCTCTAAATAATGCTATTTATCTTTGACTACATATATGCAGTATAGCAGCCCGATGTCGAACTGTGTTAGCAGAATATAATATGTCTTGTGATGATGTAAGTAATTTTTTTACTTATATATCATACATGAAAGATTTTTTCATGCAAAAGATATTTCCTTATTAGCCATGTTGAAAAAAAAAGCAAGAAAAATAAGGAAAGTGAAAAAAAGATACTTCAGTCTGCACTTAAGAGTTCATCAGTTATGTCTCTGGGGTTGGATAACATTTTTCATCATGAGTCCTTTGGATTCTATACATATGTGAAATAATTGATCTCAGATTCAGATTGAAAAGAATTTTAAAATGCGATTGACAGCAACTTCATGTTTGGGATGGTGTATTTATAACAGTAACGCAGTAGATGTTTATTTTATAGCTAGCGTTAATTTTATTTCTATGTAATGGGAAAGGGGAAAAAAGGTTTATAGGCAAATTTCAGGAGTACAACTATGTTTGTTTTGTTTCTTTTAAAATATTGCTTCTATGATAATATATAGTGGACTGAACTACTTTGCAAAATCCCAGTATACCTTCAGATATTCAAAACTCCATTTCCAGTGTGATAGGAATTTAGGTCAAATGTATAGCTTTATTTGTGTTCTGAAAAAATTTTTACATGATGATGAACATAAAATATTTCTCACTATTCACAGTAATTACTTATTTCATTTAATGGATCATTGATTCTCAGGTAGTCATTAAAAAGACTTTAGAAGAAAAGATTTAAAAAAAAAACCTTTGTTATTGAAAACAAAGTTAATTTCTAGGTCACGAATAACTACAGATTTTAGAAATTTTTTTTAACATGTATAAAGTTATTTTCTTTATAACAGAGCACATGTTGAACTTTCTTTCCTTCTTTTTTCCCCAGACAGGAAAGCTAATTTTGAAACCTAGGCCTCATGTTCAATGACAATCTCTGTACATTATCATGGGACCTGAAACAGCCTTTCTTCAAATAAGTGATGCAGCGAAAAGCCATACAGGATTCCTTTTACAGTTACTTATGTGAAAGTCTTAGCAACAACTGACAAGAAGTGTGCAATATTAACCCAGATTGTCTTGATGATTTCTCACGTTATCAGTGCTTTTGGTACTTTTTGATTACCTGTATTTCAGTATTAGTGTCACTTTAGTACTTCATTTTCTGCAAGACTAATTGCAGATAAAGTATGTGTTTTGGTTACTAAGTTAAAGCTTAGAGACAGAACCTCATTCAGTTTTTATAATGTATTTTTGCAAACTACTGTAAATAGCAAATCAATGCCAATGTTAAGCAAAGAGAAAACATGTTGTGTGGACCTTTGTTCTCCTGCACCAGTATTTAAGGAATACCTACTTGCCATTCCCACAGCTTTTTTATTAATAGTTATTGCATATGTCTGTATTGTTTGTTCTCCCAGCTTATTCTTTAAATGGTATTGTAGGAAAGTAGATTAAAAAGCCCATCAAATTGAACTTAGGTTGAAGAAAAACTCATCTCCATTATGTTGTAAGAAATTACAGATATTTTGAGATAAATTTTTTGTTAAACTGTATACAAAACTTCAGCCACTATTGTGGTTTTATTTACTGGTTCAATATTTTCATTTATTGTTCAATATACTTTATAAATATGTTTTTAAAGTATTCATATGAACACTTAATAGGTTTCTGAATATGAAAATTCAGTTACGAATTATGTAGTGTTTGGGAATTCAATAGTTGTATTGTTTTAGATAATTGGATTTTATGCTGTGGTAGTCATAACATTACACTAGTATTGCAGATGTGTAATTTATGATCATATTCCACCATCTGAAAAGGTAATACATTAACAGTGCCACAAAATAGTCTACAATTCTCACTACTTAAAGAGTAAGTGCTAATGACATACCGTGTATGCAGAATAGCGATGTGTACTATAATAGCCCATAAAATTAAACTACTGGGATTGCTATAAATATTTTAACATTCTGGAGGTGCCTTTTTACTTGTTATTATGAGAAGGTTTTGAAAAGGTTCAAATTGTTTCTTAAGCATCTTTTTAATTTCATTTAACAAAATACCTGAAGTTTCAGCAACAATTTAATTTAAAAAAACAAACTCTTTAATAAAGCTGCCACTCAGCTTAAAATTAATCTCCCAGCTTTCATGTATATAAAATGTTATTCTTTGATTGAAATACAGCAATAAAACTCTCAGCTCTTAAGAAGTCTGAGAGGATGTTGTCTATTCTCATGTTTCTACATTGTTTTATTTTCTGTAAATATTGTAGGTAAATATGTGCATAAAAATTAAACACTTTATATATATATAAATATTCTGCTGGTTTTTCCTTGTATTACAAATCTATATGAATATAGACTTTAAAATATGAAAACAATTTGTCCAAACATTTATTAAAAAGTTACATATTTTACTTGAACTCTGATTAATAAACCAAATTCTAATTTTCAGTCTTAAATTTGCTTTTAATAAAGTAAATTGGATTTTATTACTGTCACTATAGAAACTTTTTTCAGGTCTCTACTTTTTTTGCATCAGTTATTTAAAAAATTTATAGAATGCTTAAGCTAGATGGGAACTTAAAGATTATTTAATCTAAACCCATCAATTTACATATGTAGGAACTGAGTTCCAAAGGCTTTTAAGTAATGAACCCAAATTCACATAGTTGGAGCTATAAGCATAGTCTCTTGGCTCTTTATTCATTATTCTTTCAAATATACAGAGTCAATCAACCAGAATTTTTTAAGTGCTTACTATGGGCTTTGTTAAGTACTGGGAATACAAAGATAAAAGTAAATAGTCCCTGCCCTTAAGGAGCTTACATTCTAATGATGAAGAAAATATGTACATATATAAGTATATCCATAAGATAGGGGTTGGACCTATGATTTCATTGGTCTGGGGAATTCTTGGATGAGGAAACAGATTTTTATCTGTAGTTTCTAATCTTGAGAGTTGCCCAGGTAACTAAGAGGTAAAGTGATTAACCAGGATCCCACAGTCAGTGCATATCAGATACAGGACTTCAGCCCAGGTCTTCCTGGCTCCAAGGCTGGGAAGGCCAAGGTGAGAAGGGAGTGCAGGGATGGCACAGCCAGTGCAAAGGTACAAATACAGGAGATGAAGAGTGTAGAATGGGAAGTAGGTTAGAATAGCTGGATGGGCAAGTATGTGGAAAAGAATAAAGTGTACAAAGATTGGAAAGGTAGGAAGGACCTAAGCTGTGAAGAGATTTAAGTGCCAGAGTTAAATTTGATACTGGAGGTAATCAGGAGTCAATGGATTTTGTTAAGTAGGGGGTGATATCAAACCTGTAATTTACGAAAAATCACTTTGGCAGATGTGTGGAGAATGGATTGGAAAGGAAAGATGCTTGTGATTGATAGGAACCAAATAGATGTCTATTACATTAGTCCAGGTGATAAGCCTCAACTGTTGGGGTAGGGGTGGGAGGAAGATAAGACAGAAATCACAAGTTAATATGAAGGTTGCTAAGCTGGGTTCCTGGAAGAATGCTGATATCCTTTAAATCAACAGGAAAATTCAGAAAAAGGAGAAGTTTTAAGGGAAAGATGAGTTCAGTTTTGGACATGTTGAATTGAGATGTCGAGGTTGAAAAAAATTTTTTTTTTTGACAGTTGGGGTTAAGTGACTTGCCCAGGGTCACACAGCTAGTAAGTGGCAAGTGTTTGGTCTGAGAGTGGGTTTGAACTCAGGTCCTCCTGATTTCAGGGCTGGTACTCTATCCACTGCGCCACCTAGCTGCCCCTCGAAGTTGAAATTTTCAACAGGCAGTTGTTAATGTGGGAATGGAACTCAGAAGTGAAACTGGAAATGGATATTTAACATCTGAGAGTCTTCTGCCTAGAGATCATAATTAAATGCATGAGAGCTGATAAAAGTTGCCAAATTAGAGTATATTTAGAAAAAGAGAGTCCAGAACAGAGAGCCATGGAATATGCTCACAATAGGCATGACATGTATGAGGAGCAAAGGAGGTTGAGAAAGAGGAGCCAGACAGGAGGAGAACCAGAAGAAATCAATATTAGGAAAACCAGTCACTAGTGTCACATGCTGCTTAGGACATCAAGAATGAGGATTGAGAGGCCATTTAGATTTGGCATTTAGTCATTCACTGATGATTTTGGAGAAGTCACTTTGAGTTACGAGGTTAGAAGGCAGAAGAGTTTGAGAGATGATTTTCAAGGATTATGACTGAGAGAATATAGAAGGTGATAGCAGGGATGGTGGTATCCATGAGGGAGACTCAAGCATGTTTGTAAGCAACAAAGAACCAGCAGATGGGAAATCAAAGACTAGACAGCAAGGATGCTGGTAGGAGCAATCTGCTAGAAATGAGATGCATGAAGTCAAGGGTACGTGTAGGGGAATTGGTCTTTGGCAAGAAAAACTTCATCAGACTAAAGAAGGAAATGGTAGCTTATGTCAAGAGCTTTTGATATGAAGAAAGATGAAGGAATTCTCAACAACTTCCTTGATTTTTTTTTTCCAGTAAATTGTGAGACAGGACCCACAGCTAAGAAGTTGGAGAAAGAAGTGCTAATGGAGTCTAGAGAGAGAAAAAGTTTGCAAGAGCTGTTCCTAAAAGTGCAAGTGATTAAATTAGGAATAAAAGATTGCCTTGCTTCAGTGAAGGGCAGTTGACGGTAGGTAATATATGTAGTATCCCTACTACATATACTGGGCAACTACCCCAATTTGATACAGACTCTAAGTACTTTTTGAGTGTATATTCCTAAAACCATAGCTCAGAAGCCCTCATGAGTGTATTTATCTTTAATAGTAGACACTAGCTCAAAGCATTTACTGAGGTGTCAGCATGAATAACAGTAACAAAATGTCCCCCTTATAAACTTGGGACACATCCATAATTATGAAGTCTGCATGAAAAATAAATACACACATAGAGTACACTGGTACCCCTGCCCCTGGCACTGCATGACCCCAATGTTCTTTCTCTTCATGATGTCCTAAAGCTGCTTTCCTCTGGGCATAGCACCTCTTCTAGATGGGTTGCTTAGCTAGGCTTTCTTGACCTGCTTCTCTTTATAGCCCAACTCTCCCAACTTCAGAGCTGTCTCCAGAACACATAGAAGGCACTCTTCTGAATTGCTTGGGATCACTATCCTCAGAACTTTCTATAATGACTGACTCCTTGACTTCTAAGACCTGCTGTCTGCTGGGTATTGTGTCTCCTACTAGAAAAGCAGCTCCACTGAGGGTGGGGTAGAAATACATTCTGTCTCCCCACCCCCACCTTTTATTCCTGAGTCCCCTACCCAGTACTTTCTGGTAAAAGGTCAAAAAGAATCTCAAAGAACAATTTGATTCCTGACTTAGCTGACTACAAAGCTAGCAAGCTACCTTTTTAGAGACCACCTGAGGCATGGCCATTATTTTTACAACCAAAGGCAAGTTATCCTACAATTCCAGAGGTCTTAGAGGTAGCAGAATTAGAGAAGAATAGAAAGGGTGGGGAAGAAAAACACGTGGGCCAAGGGGGGAAGGGGAAAGGAAAAATGGGAAAAATTATGTCACATACACAGGGTGCACAAGTAGAAGTCTATACAACATGGAGGAGGGAATGAGGAAGAGTGAGTGATACTTGAATTTTATTCTCATCTGAACTAGTCAAAGGAGGGAAGGATGCACATCCCACATACATAACTGCATGCACAAATATATTTTAACCAGTAGAGAAATGGGAGGGAAGGAGGTTAAGGGAAATAAGGGAATAAATTGGGAGGGTATATGAAGGGCAGCAGTCGTCAGAAGCAAAACAAAGTCTTAAAGGGAGGTGAGAAACAGAAGGAAAAGTATAAGAAGAAGATGGAAAGAAATGCACAATTAGCAAGCATAATGTGAATGTGAATGGGATGAACTCATCCATAAAATGGGAGAGGACAGAAGAACAGTTTAGAATTTAGAATCCAACAACATATTGTTTACAAGAAACACATTAGAAACAGAAATATACACACAGAGTTAAAATAAGGAGCTGGGACAGAATCTATTATTCTTCAGCAGCAATAAAAAAAAAGATAGGGGTGGCAGTCATGATCTCAGACAAAGTAACAGCAAAAATCAACCTAATTAAAAGAGATGAACAGAGAAACTACATTTTGATAAAAGGTAGCATAAACAATGAATTAACATGAACACTAAATATTTATGGACCATATCCTTTGACTCAGGAAATTAAAGGAAAATGAAGAGACCTCATGTATTTGTTGTTGTTCAGTTGTTTCAGTCATGTCTGACTTTATATGACCCCATTTGGGGTGGTCTTGGCAAAAATACTGGAGTGCTTTGCCATTTCCTTCTCCAGCTCATTTTACAAATGAGGAAACTGAGGCAAACAGGGTTAAGTGATTTGCCCACACAGTTAGTTAAGTGTCTAAGGCTGGATCTGAACTCACAAAGATGAGTTTTCCTGACTGCAGGCCAGGTGCTCTATTTAAATAATAATATCAAATTATTTTTAAAAGTACAAAAAATTAATAATATCAAAAAAACATCAAATATATTTATAGCTGCCCTTTTTGTGATAGCAAAGAATTGGAAACTGATCTGCTCTTTCTTTGTGAGGATGTCAATCTTTTGGGAAATGGCTGAACAAATTATGGTATATGAACATGACGGAATATTATTGTGTCATTAAGAAATGATGAAGGGGATGGTTTCAAAGAAACCTGGAAAAACTTGTATGAACTGATGGAAAGTGAAGTGAGCAGAACCAAGAGAATAATTTATACAATAACAACAATATTGTAAAGATAATGAACTTAAAAATATTTAGTGGAGAGGATTCTGGGAAGATGGCAGAGTAGATCAGAAAATTCCAAGCTCTCCAGATTTCTCCCACAAACAAGACAAAATAGTGCCTCAGGGCGAACATAGAGCAGTAAAAATAAACAAACAGTGGCCCTCCAGAGACAACCAAATAAAATTTGAAGAAAAATCCTAGGACCTAGGTGTGCTGCCTATAAAGTATAAACACCTCCAGGCTAGTTCTGCTGAAACAAGTGGTAAGCTGGGTTGGGAGGTAGCCATAGGAATTTTCACCTCCTGGACAGTGTGGGGAGTCGGATGTCTCATTGGGGGAAGATTGGGGGAACCTCTGCTGATAAGGTACACCAGGCCCACCTTGGCTGCCAAGATGCAGCCCTGGGCAAGAAGGGACCGGCCAAGTAAGTGCAGAAGCAGTGGAGTGGGGACACAGCTGGCTGTGGGTACTTACAGGAGGGCGGAGTTTTTGGTTTCAGTTTCAGGCCAGAGGCACCATCCCCCACACCCCAGGACTAGAAGTGATTACAATAATAAGCTGCTACAAATTTTAAAAAATGAACAGGCAAAAGCGAAAGAACTCAACTATAAAAAGTTATTATGGGAATAAGAAGACTGGAGTTTGTCTTCAGAGAAGGATACTGAAGCAAAAAAAAAAGCCTCTTCTACCCCAAGGAGTAATATCAAATGGTCACCTGCGCAAAAAGAATCCATAGAAGAACTTAAGAAATACTTTAAAAATCAAATGAGAGAGATTGAGGAAAAATTTTTTAAAAAAAGAACAAGAACAAGAAAAACAAGAAGATTATGAAAAGTAAGTCAACCAAATGGAAAAGGAGATCCAGAATCTTTTTTTTAACTTAATTTATTTTGATTTATCAACAATCATTTCCATAAGCTTCTGAGTTTTAAATTTTTCTC
>NW_020954571.1:24685609-24686218 GCF_900497805.2 Vombatus ursinus | reverse complement strand
AATGTAGGCTATACATATACATTCCTATTAAATATATTATCACATTAGTGATGTTGTAAGTAAGAATTAGAACCAGTAGGAGGAACCACCAGAAAGAGGAAACAAAACACAACAGAAGAAAAAAAATAGCAAAACGTATGCTTCGATCTTCATTCAAACTCCACAGTTCTTTCTTTGGATGTAGATAGCATTTTCCATCATGAGGCCTTTGGAGATGTTTTAGATCCTTGTATTGCTGAGAAGGGTTAAGTCTATCAATAGTAGTACCTAACTGATTATGTTATTCCCTTCTTGAGCCAAATCTGAGTAAGGTTCAAACAATGCTTGTCTCCCTTCCTTCTTTCCCTCTGTTATAATAGGTTTTTGTGCCTTTTCCTGTAATGTAATTTACCCTTGTCTGCCTCCTTTTCTTTTCTCTCAGTATATTTTCTTAGTTAGATCAGATTAATCCACTTACTTGGATCCATTTAACCCACTTGATTAGATTATTTTTTATCATTACATCAAAGTCAACTTATATCCACCCCATTTATGTATACTCCTTTAATATGGCATAATAACAATACAGTTCTCAAGGGTTACAAGTGTCATCTTCCCTTGTAGGGATGT
>NW_020954571.1:24675467-24685439 GCF_900497805.2 Vombatus ursinus | reverse complement strand
ACCCTACAGTCTCTTAATGTAGAAGCTGCAAGGTCTTGTATAATCCTGACTCTGGTTCCATGATATTTAACTTGTTTCTTTCTGGCTGCTTGCAGTATTTTCTCCTTTGACCTGGTAATTTTGGAATTTGGCTACTATATTCCTTGGCATTTTCAATTTGGGATCTCTTTCAGGAGGTGATTGGTAGATTCTTTCTATGGCTATTTTACCCTCTGGTTCTAGGACCTCAGGGCAGTTTCCCTGAAAGATACTGTCCAGGCTCTTTTTTTCATCATGATTTTCAGGTAGACCAATAATTTTTAAATTGTCTCTCCTGGATCAATTTTCCAGGTCAATTGTTTTACCAATGAGGTATTTTACATTTTCATCTATTTTTTCATTCTTTTGTTTCTGTTTGACTGATTCTTGCTCTCTCATAGAGTCATTAGAGTCACTTGCCCAATTCTAATTTTTAACAAATTGTTTTCTTCTATTAGATTTTGTACCCCCTTCCCCATTTGACCAATTGTATTTTTTAGGGACTTGTTTTCTTCAGTGTACTTTTTTTCCAGTTGGCCAACTGTATTTTTTAAGGACTTGTTTTCTACAGTTAATTTTTGTCCTTCCTTTTCTAAGCTATTGACTTTCTCTTGCATACCTCTCATTTCTTTTTCCATTTTTTCTTCTACCTCTCTCATTTGACTTTTAAAATCCTTCTTGAGCTCTTCTAAGAAGGCTTTTTGGGCTTCAAACCAGTTCATATTCCCTTTTGAGGTTCCAGATGTGGGTTTGTTGACAATGTTACCCTCTTCAGAATTTCTGCCTTGATATTCATTCTTCTCCTAGTAAGAATCTATCATATGTTTCTTTTTGTTCATAGTGTTTGCTTATTTCCTGACCTTTAAAGAGATTGAGCTCTCTTGCTGGGGAGCAGAGGGCACTGACCCAAGCTTCTTGTGTTGGGAGCTTAGGGCCTAGTCACTGGCTTTGTGTGCTAGTGCCTCCAATGCTGGCAATTGGAGACTGTAGGTTCCTGGCAGCTTACCTGGTGTTGGGCCAGAGTCAGCAACACTGGAACTCTAGGGGTAGGGTTGAGTAGTGTGGCTCCTGGAGATTTCCTGCTCACATGGGCCTTTCCTTCCTTTTGTTTTCTTCAGCTCCTTTCATATGGATATTGCAGGATGTTTATCTGCCTGGGGCCCCTTGGAGCATTGCTTCTCTTAGTTTCACTGAGGCACTGGGAGAGCTGGTTGCTATAGAATGCTGAGACAGCTGGTGGTTTTCCAAGCTGGTTTCCACCAGTTCTCCCACCCTTACTGAGGCACACAGGGGTCCTGATCTTGGTGTTTGCCTGCTCCACCACTTGGGTTTCAGGATCTCTTCCTGGTATACTGCAGTGGGGCTCTCTGCTGGGTTGCCTCCCATTCTGTACTGCTTCCCTTCCCCCAGGGCAAGAGGGGCCTTTCCCATTAATCCCTCAAGCTACCTGGGCTACTGGACTGCTGTACCCCATCTTTCTTCTGGACCAGTTGTTCCAGGGTTTTTCCTAGGGCAATATTTTCTGGGCTTTCAGAGGTTAATAAGGGAGGATAAGAGCAACTTACTTCTTACCCCACCATCTTCGGAGATCCAGAATCTTTTTTTTTTGGCTAGGCAATGGGGTTAAGTGACTTGCCCAGAGTCACACAGCTATTAAGTGTTATATGTCTGAGGCTGGATTTGAACTCAGGTCCTCCTGAATCCAGGGCTGGTGCTCTATCCACTGTGCCACCTAGCTGCCCTGGGAGATCCAGAATCTTAAGGAAGAAAATGACTCCTTGAAAATCAGAATTAGGCAAGGGGATGCCAGCAAAGTTATAAGAAACCAAGAAATAGTAAAATATAAAGAATGAAAAAATAGAAAAGAATGTGAAACATCTCATAAGAAAAACAACTGATCTGGAGAACAGATCAAGAATAGAAAACATAAGAATAATCAGACTACCTGAAAGCTATGACCAAAAAAAGAATCTTGATACAATAATACAAGAAATAATTAAAGAAAATTATCCTAAAGTGTTAGAACAAGAGGGGAAAATAGAAACAGAAAAAATCTACCAATCACCACCTGAAAGAGATCCTACAAGGAAAACCTATAGGAATATCATAGTCAAATTCCAAAACCCCCAACTCAAGGAGAAAATATTACAAGCAACAAGAAAAAAAAAGAAATCAATTATGGCAGAGCCACAGTTAGAATCACACAAAACCTGGCAGAGGCAACACTAAAAGACTGAAGGTTGGAACACTATATATTGAAGAGCAAATGAACTGGGGTTGTGGCTGAAAATATCATACCTAGCAAAGTTAAGCATAATCCTGAATGGAAAAAAAAATGGACACTCAAGGAATTGCCAGACTTTCAGGATTTTGTTGCAAAAACACCTGAACTGAATAGAAAATTTGACATACAAGATCCAAGAGAAATATAAGGTACATATCAAAGACTAATTACAAGGGACTTAATAAGGAGAGACTATTTACTTTTTATATGAGGAAATGTAAAACATATGTCTATGATTGTTATTAGCAATTGGGTAGTTCAAAAGAAAGATTGGGGTATAACTGAGTATGATGTGATTCTAAAAAGTAACCATTTAAGAAAAGGTAAAAAGAGTAATTATCTTATCCAAATGAAGTGTCACATGAAGAATTGACATAGAGGAATTAGATGGGGGAGGAGGACTGGTAGTTCTCGAACCTTACTATTATTGGGAATGAGTTAAAGAGGGAACAATACATATACATCTAGAGCGTTATAAAAGTCTTCTAAATTCAGAAAGAAATCAAAGGCTAAAGGGTTAAGAAGGGGGGAGAGGATAAGGGAGGGATTTTTAGAGGGAACCCCATTCACATCAGATCAGGTTAAAGAGAGAATAATATGTACATTCAGAAGGGAATAAAAGTCTTCTAAATTTATAAAGACATAAAAGAGTGAGAGAATAGGATTGGGGGGCAGGGGTATAGAAGGGTGTTTAGATTAACAGGAGTGGGAGGATAAGGGAGGGATCTTTGGAGGGGGGAGCAGGTTAAGCAATAGGAGGGCAAAGTATCAGGTAGAAGTAAAGTAGAGGAGTCAGGAAGGATAGGAAATAAGAGATACATACAAACATAAAATAAAGATCAGGAGTAGAATTTATTAGGAAAAAAAGCAAGGGTAGTGATCATGATCTCAGGCAAAGTTAAAGCTAAAATAGTTTTAATCAAAAGAGAACAATAGGGGAAACTATACTATATGTCAGCCATATACTCAATATTGTTTTAGACTATTTAAAATAAGTAGATAGCAGAAGGTTGGAATATTGCTGTGGTGTAGGAAATGATGCGTTGGTAAACTTAGAAAAATATGGAAAGATTTGGACTTATGAAGGAAGATGTTATCCACCCTCAGAAAAACAGAGGACAAATAAGTATAGTATGGTCTTACATAGATGCATATGAATGTATACAACTATATATGAGTATGATTATAGATATCTAAGTATATGTATATGTATTATATATGTATGTATGTGTATACACGTGTGTATACATATATAGACATACACACATACATACATATATGTATATATCCGCATTTAATTGTAGCCTTTTTAGGGAGGGGGGGAAGAAGGGAGGAAAAAGAACAAAGTAAAAAGTACACAGCAGAGAACAAAAGAAAACTTACAAGGAAGCAAAGAAAAGATGGACAGCTCTGAACACAATGTGTAGTATTTATTATATAGGCTTTCTTGAAACAGGAATTTATTGCTGTATATTTTGAATCCTCTTTTATGTTCTGTTGTGCACATGGCAATGCTTTTTTTCTTTCCTTATTTTGTATTTAAGTTTTAGTATTTAAGTTTAAAACAAATTCATTAATAAAAATATTTAGTAAATATGATCAACACAATGACCAACCATAATTCTAAAGAACTAGTGATGAAACATATTATCTTCTTCTAGGTGCAGAATTAATGGACTCAGAGTACAAATTGAAACATATTTCCTTTTCATTCTTTGTTTTGCTGTATGTTTTTGGACATAGTTAATGCAGGAATTTGTTTTGTATGACTATACACATGTGTAATGGGTTTTTGTTTTTCTTGTCTTCTCAATAGGTGGGGAGGGGTAGGTGGTAAGGAGGGAATTTGATATTGAAAATAAAATTGAATTTAAAAAATAAACTCAGGCATGACATTTAAATTTTACAAGAAAAGGTTAAGTGAGTTACAGGAAGATAGACAGTAAGACTATAATAGTGGCAGAGGACCTCAATTTACTCCTATTAGACCTAGATAAATCTAACCCCAAAAAAGAAACAAAATAGAAATAAAGGACCTGAATAGAATTTTAGAAGAGTTAGGTATGATAGACCTCTGGAGAAGACTGAATGGGAATAGAAAGTATACCTAATTTTCAGCTCTTCGTAGTACTTTCCCAAAACTTGACCATATATTAGGGCATAAAACCCTCCATAAACAAATGCAGAAAAGTGGAAATACTGAATGCATCCTTTATTGACTATAATGTAATAAAGATTATATTCAATAAAGGGCCTTTGGAGGAAAACTTAAATAATAGAGACTAACAATGCTTAAAAAAAAAAGGTGGCTTAAAAAAAACAAATCAGAAATAATTTTACTAAAGATAATGACAATGAAATAACATAACAAAATTTGTGGGATGTAGTCAAAGCAGTTCTTTGGGGAAAATTCATATCTTTCAATCCTTTCATCATTTAAGAGAGGAAGAACAGATCAATGAATTGTGTATGCAACTAAAAACACTAGAAAATCAATAAATTAAAAACTCCCAAGTAAGCATCAAAATAGAAATCCTGAAAATCAAAGGATAAATTAATAAAATTGAAAGTAAAAAAAAAAACAACTATTGAACTAATAAATAAAACTTGAAACTAGTTTTTAATTTTTTAGGAGGAAAAACAATAGAATAGATAAGCCAATGGGTAACTTGATTTAAAAAATAAAATAAAATTGAATTGCCAAAATAAAAAATTCAAAAGGTGAATTCACAACCAATGAAGAAGAAAGCCAATTATTAGGAGCTATTTCACAAACTATATGTCAATAAAACTGACAACCTAAATGAAATGGATGAATATTTATAAAAATATAAATTGTCCAGATTAGCAGAAGAGGAAATAGAGTACTTCAATAGTACTTCAATAGCCCTTAGAAAAAGAAATTGATCAAACCGAAAAGAAATTCCCAAGGTGGAAAAAACCAACAAACCCAGGCTTTATTTATAAGTGAGTTTTATAAGAGATTTATAATTGAGTTTTGCCAAACATTTAAAGAACAATTCATTCCAATACTACATAAATTATTTGAAAAAATTAGGTAAAGAATCAATCATACCAAATTCTTCCTATGACACAACTACAGTCTTGATAGCTATGCCAGGGAGATTCAAAATAGAGAAAGAAAACCATCAACCAAAAACCCTAGTAAATATTAATGAAAAAATTTTAAGTAAAATATTAGCAAGTAGATCATAGCAATACATTACAAAGATTATACATTCTGACTAGATTGTACTTATGAGAGGAATGCAGGACAGGTTCAATATTAGGAAAACTATTTTTAAAAACTGAAAATATTAATAACACAAAACAGAGATAGAAAGATAAATTCCATTTAAAATAACTACAGACAATATAAAATACTTGAGTGCCCACCTGCCAAGACACACACAGGTACACAATTACAAAACACGCTATTCAAATGAAGACAGATCTAAATAATTGGAGAAATATTAATTGCTCATGGGTAGGCAGAACCAATATAATGAAAATGATAATACTACCTAAATTAATTTATTTAGTGTCATAACAATCAAAATACTAAAGCATTAGTTTATAAAGCAAGAAAAAATAATCAAGAAAAAATAATAAAATTCATTTGGAGAAACTAACTGTAAGAAATATCAAGGGAATTAATGGAAAAAAGTGGGGAGGAAGGGGGTCTAGCAGTAACAGACCTCAGAATCTACTACAAAGCCGTAATCATCTAAATAATTTGGCCCTGGGTAAGAAATAGAAAGGCTGATGAGTGGAGGAGATTAGTCCAACATTTCACATGTATCAAGATAAGTTCCAAATGGGTACATAACTTAGACATAAAGGGTGATATCATAAACAAATTAGATAAGCATGGAAGAAATGATGTGTCAGATCTATGAATTGGGAAAGAGTTCACGACCTCAGAAGAGATAGAGAGATACACATGAGGTAAAATGGACAGTTTTGATTACATAAAATTAAAAGATTTTGTGCAAATTAAAACCAATGCAACTAAAATTAGAAGAGAATTAGGAAATGAGGGGAGAATCTTTGTACATATTTCTCTGATAAAAGTGTGAATTTTAAAGTATACAGATCAAATTTACTAGAAAAAGAACCATTCCCCACTGAACAAGTTATGATATATGATTACGATAGAAAACTATTGTGATATAAGAAATGATGAGCAGGATGGTTTCAGAAAAACCTAAGACTTATATGAACTGATGCAATATGAAGTGAGCAGAATCAGTAGAACATTGTACACAGTAACAGCAATATGCAATGATGATTGCTGTAAAAGACTTAGCTACTCTTATCAATACAATAATCCAAGACAATTCTGGAGAACTTATGATGAAAAATGTTACCCCCTCAGGAGAGAGAACTGATGAACTCTGATTGTAGACTGAAGTATAATTTCTTCACTTTCTTTATTTTTCTTGCTTTTTTTTTCAACATGGCTAATAAGTATGTTCTCCGTGATTTCATATGTATAATTGATATATTGCTTGCTTTCTCAAAGGGTGAGGGACTGGAGAAAAGGAGAGAATTTAGAACAAAAAATTTTTAAAAAGAATGTTTAAAATAAATAAATAATAAACTTAAAAAGAACCATTCCCTAATTAATAAATGGTTAAAGAATATTAATAGGCAGTTTTCAAAGGATGAAATTCAAGCTATCAATAGCCATATGCAAAAATGCTCTAAATCACTAATAATTAGAGAAATATAAGCTAAAACAGCTCTTAGGTCTTACCTCACACCTATTATGTTGGCAAACTTGACCCAAAAAATGACAATATGCTGGAGGGGATGTGGGAAAACAGGTACATTAATGAACTTTTGGTGGAGCTGTGAACTGGTCCAGCCTTTTTGGAAGGCAATTTAGAACTATTTCCCCAAAGCTATTAAACTATGCATACCCAGGAATACCACTACTAGTTCTATACTTCAAAGAGATCAAACAAAGAGGAAAAGGATCCATATTTACCAAATTATTTATAGCAGCTCTTCTAATGATGGCAAAGAACTGGAAATGGAGTGTCTATCTTTTGGAGAAATGGATGAACAAGTCATCTTATATGAATGTGATGAAATACTACTGTGTTATAAGAAAGACAAAGGAGATGATTTAAGAGAAATCTGGAAAAAGTATAAACTGACACAAAATAAAGTGAATAGAATCAGAACAATTTATATAATAACAACTATACTGTAAAGTGAAACAACTTTGAAAAACTTATGAATGTTGATCAACACAATGACCAACCACAATTCCATGGGACTCAAAATAAAGCATATTATCTACCTTCAGATAGAGAAGTGATCATCTCTGAGTGCATATTTTTAGAGAGTAAAGGAACCATGCCTAATGAGGGAATTTGGTTTGCTTGACTATACATATTTGTAACAGGTTTTTGTTTTTATTCCTTTCTCAATGGGTTAAGAAGAGGGAAGTGACATGAATAGAATTTGAAACTGAAAAAAAATTGAATTAAAAAATTCTTTGGATATATTTGTTCAACTGGATATGAATCCACCCAGTTGTCCTCCAGCCTCCATTTTTCCAACTTGTCCATACTATCAAAGACTTCATCAAATGTCTTGCTGAAATCCAGATATGCTATATATCATTTTCTTGATGTATCAGTTTAGTAGACTATCAAGAAAGGAAATGAGCTTTGTTTAGCATGAATTGTTATTGAACCTATGCTGGTCCTTGTGATCACTTTCTAAATGCTGATAAGCCATGGATATCCAAATATATTTTCTTTCATTCCATTTAGCATTTTAAATAAAACTGTTATGGATTTAGAATTTATTGGTACCAAATCTGTCTCCTTTAAGAACTTTAAAACTGCTTTTTATCCAAACAACATAATATGAAAGTACTTTTAAAACAGTATTTATGGTATAAATAATTGCAATTAAAAATAAGATAAATATATATTTGAACATTTGATTATATTTTCTTTGTGTTTTGCCCTGGGAGAAATATTAACTATTTCCAACATGTCTAGATTTGCTAAATTATATTCTAAAATCTTTCTTTTTTGATTATTGAAGACTGCTGATTGTTCTATCTGCCTCAAGTCTCTTCCTACTCCAATCCATCTTCTATTCAGCCACCAATGTGATTTTCCTAAAATACAGGTCCAACCACCTCACTGCCCTACTCAATAACTCCAAAAGCTCCCTATCAATTCCAGGATCAAATATAAAATCCTATATTTAGTATCCAAAGTCTTTCATAACCTATTCCTCACCACCATGGTCTCAATTTTCCACTCATCTAACACCTTACTCACCAAATTGTACTCCAGTGACACTGGCCTTCTGGCTGTTTTAAGAACAAGTTCCTTTGAAAGCCTTGCTCATCTCCACTTCTTGACTTCTCTAACTTTTTTTTTTTTTTTAGGCAATTGGGGTTAAGTGACTTGCCCAGGGGTCACACAGCTAGTAAGTGTCAAGTGTTTGGTCTGAGGCCAGATTTGAACTCAGGTTCTCCTGAAGTCAGGGCCGGTGCTCTATCCACTGCGCCACCTAGCTGCCCTGACTTCCCTAACTTCTTTCAAGGCCCAACTAAAATCCCTGAGGGCAAGGACTGTCTTTTTGCCTCTTTCTGTATCCTCAGTGATTAGCACAGTGCTTAGCACATAGGAAGCACTTAAATATTTACTGAATGAAGTGAGGATTTTAGGGAGAGGTGGGTTTGTAGAACTAGAATCTAAAGGGATTCCTTTGCCTTTCTCTTAGATAGTTAGGGAATGGCTAAACAAATTATGGCATATGAATGTGATAGAATATTATTGAATCACAAAAATGAGGGAGAAGATGATTTCAGAGAATCCTGGACAGTAGTAGATGACAGAGTGAAGTGAGAAGAACCCGAAGAATAATTTATACAATGATACCAACACTCCAAAGAAAAACAATTCTTGAAGGCTTAAGAACTCTGAACAATGCAATGACCAATCTTACCTCCAAAGCACCTGCGATGGAACATACTAACCACTTCCTTACAGAGAGGTGACAGAGAAAAAGTGCAGAAACATACATTTTTGTACATGGCCATTCATTTTGCTTTATTATGCTTATGTGTTATAAGGGTTTTTTCCTCTTTGTTTTTCTTAGGTTTTAATTGAGAGAGGTTATTGTGGCTATCAATATTAATGCAAAAAAAGAGGGCCTTTGAAACATTTTTTAAAAATGCATAGGAGAAGGAAGAACAAATAAGCAGTGTAGTTTGGAAAGTAACATGTAAAATTATGTACTTTTTTTAATAAGCAAGTGATATGAAACTGAGATTCATGATTCTATATTAAATCCTCTTTTTGTGTTCTGTGAGACATGGAAATGACTTTTTTTTTTCATGTTTAAATTCAGAATGTAAAAATCCCTCCTGCCTCCAAAAAAGAGCCAGCATCCTTTTCTCACTCTCTCTCATCCTGTCTCTGTTACTCTAAGGGGAAAACTGCTTAGTACTTACATATGGGTCTTATTTAGATTCTCACCAAAGGGTGGGGTTGTTGTTGTTCATCTTTTCTTTTCTGAACAGGACCAATGACATCATGGGGTACTCTCCTGACTTGGTCTTAAACTGGATTTAAGTGAGGCAGAGTTGCACAAAGTCATCAGCCTCACTGTCTCTTCCACAGTCATCAAAG